>NW_025162127.1:0-1570 GCF_004010195.1 Chiloscyllium plagiosum
GGTCTCTCTCTCTCTCTCTGTCTGTGTACAACTCTCTCTCTCTCTGTCTGTCTGTGTACAGGTCTCTCTCTCTCTCTGTGTATAGGTCTCTCTCTCTCTCTGTGCACAGGTCTCTCTCTCTCCATGTGACTTGGGGATTGATGCTGCCTTTCCAGTTAGTTCACATTGGGATTCAGCCTGAAAACTGGCTTCGCTTCTGAGATTACAAACTGTTGCTGCTCTGCACAATGCAACCTCAAAGCAGGCGGGACAACTTTCTCAACTTGTAACGTATTCAGCCCCCCCTCCTGCTGTTTCCCCGACGGGACAGGCTGGGGAACGGCCTTGAATGGCCACCTGCTGTTCCCCCTGTGGGATAGGCTGGGGAAGGGGGTTGATTGGCCTCCTGCTGTTCCCCCTGTGGGATAGGCTGGGGAAGGGGGGGTGAATGGCCTCCTGTTCCTCTATGGGACTGGTGGGAAAGGGGGCTGATATGCAGGGATTCTTTAATGGAGCTGTAATATTTGAAAATCCCAATATATTTGGTCATTACATGTTCTTGTCTAACTCTGTGTGTGTGTGGCCTGCATTCTTGGGTGAAATATAACAGATAACATGACATCTCACATGAGTTAGTTTTTAAAAAAAATGTCCCATGGACAGTATTTCTAAGAAGGACGGTGGAAATCTCCACAGCCTTGTTAGACCCAACATTGATCTGATTTTATTAAAACTGATGATAGTCAGTTGTGAAATTGTTTGGTATGCAAGATTGCTTAGCTGCATTGTTGTTTTCATTTACGTAACAATCACTGAGTCCAATTCATGACTACCACAATGGTGGTAATACTCTTAGGATGGTCTGAGACAGTGATGTATAAAATGGAAGTTTTTTTAAAATTTACTGTGGAATAATTGAAAGCCAGGCCAGTGAGGAGATAAATCAGAGAGCACAAAGTGACTGGGTTACAATCTTCAAGAATGAGATCTGATAGATTTCCGTGGGGCTTTGCTGTTGAGGAACATGGAAGCTGGGCCGGGGAAATGAGGTGGATACGCTGATCAGTCACTAGCTGATTGAAGGGTAGTATAGATTTGAGGGGTTGAATGGTCTTATCCTGATTCTACCTGATCATAGAATCATACAGTACTCAAGGGGCCTTTCGCCCGATCAAGTCTGTATTGCACAAATTTCGCTGAAGGTAATTGAGATATTATTATTAAAGATATTATTAAGCGGAGAGGGTTCAGAAGAGATTTACCAGAATGTTGCCTGGAATAGATGGTTTGAGTTATAAGGCGAGGCCGAATAAACTGGGACTTTTTTGTCTGGAGTGTAGGAGGTTGAGAGATGGCCTTATAGAAGTTTATAAAGTCGAGGGGTATTGATGAGGTGAATGGCATGTGTCTTTTACCTAGGGTAGGAGATTTCAAGACTAGGGGGCATATTTTTAAAGTGAGAGGAGAAAAATTTAAAAAAGACATGAGGGGCATTTTTCACACGGAGGGTAGTTCGTGTGTGGAATGAACTTCTGAGGAAGTAGTGTATATGGATACGGTTACAATATTTAAAAGACATTTCAATAAGTAG
>NW_025162128.1:0-1570 GCF_004010195.1 Chiloscyllium plagiosum
CCACACTGGGCCATGTCTCCAGACTGCACTGGACCATGTCTCCAGCCCCCACTGGGCCATGTCTCCAGACCACACTTGGCCGTGTCTCCAGACCACACTGTGTCATGTCTCCAGATGGCACTGGGCCATGTTTCCAGACCACATTGGGCCATATCCTCCGACCACACTGGGCCATGTCTCCAGACCACACCTGGCCATTTCTCCAGACCACATGGGGTTATGTCTCCAGACCACACTGTGTCATGTGTCCAGACCACACTGCGTCATGTGTCCAAACCACACTGGTCCATGTCTCCAGCCCCCACTGGGCCATGTCTCCAGACTGCACTGGGCCACGTCTCCAGCCTCCAATGGGCCATATCCTCACACCACACTGGGCCATGTCTCACGACCACACTGGGCCATGTCTCCAGACCACACTGGGCTATGTCTCCAGACCACACTGGGCCATGTCTACACCCCGCACTGGGCCATGACTCCAGACCACACTGGGCCATGTCTCCCGACCACACTGGGCCATATCCTCAGACCACACTGGTCCATGTCTCCAGCTGACACTGGGTTATGTCTCCAGACCACACTGGGTCATGCCTCCAGACTGCTCTGGGCCATGTCTCCAGACCACACCGGGCCATATCCTCAGACCACACTGGGCCATATCTCCAGCTCACACTGGGTCATGCCTCCAGACCACACCGGGCCATTCTCCAGCCCACACCGGGCCATGTCCTCAGACCACACTGGGTCATGTCTACAGAGTGCACCAGGCCATGTCTCCAGACCACACTGGGTCATGTCTACAGAGTGCACCAGGCCATGTCCTCAGACCACACTGGGTTATGTCTCCAGACCGCACTGGGTCATGTCTACAGACCGCACTGGGTCATGTCTACAGACCACACTGGCCCATGTCTCCAGACCGCACTGGACCATGTCTTCAGGCCCCCACTGGGCCATGTCTCCAGACCACACTGGGCCATATCCTCAGACCACACTGGGCCATGTCTCCAGACCACACTGTGTCATGTCTCCAGACTGCACTGGCCCATGTCTCCAGACCACACTGGGTCATGTCTACAGAGTGCACCAGGCCATGTCTCCAGACCACACTGGGTCATGTCTACAGAGTGCACCAGGCCATGTCCTCAGACCACACTGGACACTGGGCCATGTCTCCAGACCGCACTGGACCATGTCTCCAGCCCCCACTGGGCGATGTCTCCAGACCACACTGGGTTATGACTCCAGACCACACTGGGCCATGTCTCCAGACCACACTGGGCCATGTCTCCAGACCGCACTGGGCGATGTCTCCAGACCACACTGGGTTGTGTCTCCAGACCACACTGGGCCATGTCTCCAGACCACACTGTCTCCAGACCACACTGGGCCATGTCTCCAGACCACACTGGGCCAGGTCTCCAGACCACACTGGGCCATGTCTCCAGACCCCCACTGGGACATGTCTCCAGACCACATTGGGCCATGTCTCCAGACCACACTGGGCCATGTCTCCAGACCACACTGTGTCATGTCACCAGACCACACTGGGTTATGTCTCCAGACCACA
>NW_025162129.1:0-1570 GCF_004010195.1 Chiloscyllium plagiosum
TCTATTGTGAGGGGTGCAGATATGCGGCTCAGTCTCCGAAACAGGGACTCACGGATGGTATGTTGCCTCCCAGGTTCTCGGGTCATGGATATCACTGATCGGCTGCAGAGCATTCTGAAAGGAAAGGGCAAACAGGCAGTTGTCGTGCTGCATATAGGCACCACCGATATAAGGAGAAAACGAAATGAGGTCCTCAAAGAAGAATTCAGGGAGCGAGGAGAGAAGTTAAAGAGGAGGACGTCAAAAGTTGTGATCACTGGATTGCTGCCAGTGCCACGTGCGAGCCAGCGTAGAAATGAAAAAGAAAAGGCACGATGAACACATGTCTTGAGAAAGGGTGTAGGAGGGAGGGGTACAGATTTGTTGGATATTGGGATCGGTTCTGGGGAAGATGGGACTATTACAAAATGATTGCCTACATCTGAAACAATCCGGAACCAAAGTCCTTGGGGGAGATTTTGCTACTGCTGTTGTGGAGGTTTATACAAACATGGCAGGGGTCAGGGAACCACAAGAGTAAAGAAGTAGGCACCGAGCAGGAGACAGGAGATTGTAAAATAAATTGAAGATTGCATTAATGAAGGGAAGAGCAAGCAGACACCTGATGAGTGCAAAAAAGAACTGGTAGACTGAAATGCATCCACAGCAATGCAAGAACATAGAACATAGAAAAATACAGCGCAGTACAGGCCCTTTGGCCCTCGGTGTTGCGCCGATCCAAGCCCACCTAACCTACACTAGCCCACTATCCTCCATATGCCTATCCAATGCCCGTTTAAATGCCCATAAAGAGGGAGAGTCCACCACTACTACTGGCAGGGAATTCCATGAACTCACGACTCGCTGAGTAAAGAACATACCCCAAACATCTGTCCTATATCTATCACCCCTTAATTTAAAGCTATGCACCCTCGTAAAAGCTGACTCCACACGTGGAAAAAGGTTCTCATGGTCAACCATATCTAAACCCCTAATTATCTTGTACACCTCTATCAAGTCACCCCTAAACCTTATTTTCTCCAATGAAAACAGCCCCAAGTGCCTCAGCCTTTTCTCAAACGATCTTCCTACCATACCACGCAACATCCTGGTCAACCTCCTCTGCACCCGTTCCAGTGCCTCCACATCCTTCCTTTAGTATGGCGTCCAAAACTGCACACAATACTCCAGATGCGGCCGCACCAGAGTCTTATACAACTGCAACATGACCTCAGGTCTCCGGCAATCAATTCCTCTACCAATAAAAGCCAGTAAGCCATATGCCTTCTTCACCGCACTATTTACCTGGGTGGCAACTTTCAGAGATCTGTGCACATGGACACCAAGATCCCTCTGCTCATCCACACTACCAAGTATCCGACCATTAGCCCAGTACCCCATCTTTTTATTACTCTCACCAAAGTGAATCACCTCACACTTACCTACATTGAACTCCATTGCCACCTTTCTGCCCAGCTCTGCAACTTATGTATATCCTGCTGTAACCTGACACATCCTTCCTCACTGTCAACAACTCCTCCGACTTTGGAGTCATCCACAAACTTGGTCACCCAACCTTCTAGCCCCTCCT
>NW_025162130.1:0-1570 GCF_004010195.1 Chiloscyllium plagiosum
CACACTGCCTTACCAGCCCGCTGGTTGTCCTGTTGGTGATAGTCGGCCAGCAGGAAACAGTGGTCAGAGAAGAACACTGGCTTGACATTGGTGGATCTGACCGAGAGCGTTCGGGACACAAACAGGTAATCTATCCTTGAGCGGATAGACCCGTCTGCCCGAGACCAGATCTATCTACGCTGCGCTCCGTCTGCAGGGGCGCTGAAGACGTCATGCAGCTTGGCATCTTTTACCGTGTCCATCAGCGCTCTGGACGGGGTGTCCCCCCGCCGGATCGTCCATCTGCATCAATGATACAGTTGAAGTCTCCGGCCAGAATGACCGGCCTGGACGTAGCCAGCAACAGTGGAAGCGTGCTGCAGGATGGTCAACCGTTCACTCTTACCCACTGGGGCGTACACATTAATCAGTCTCAGGGGAGCATTCCTCTACACGACGTCGGCGATGAGGAGGCGCCCGCCCACCACCTCCTTAACCTCGGAGATGGTGAAGTTGCCTCCTCTCAACAGGATACCCAGGCCGGAGGCGCGGCTATCGTTGCCCCCCGACCAAACTGACGGCCCATGGGCCCACAAGCTCGACCATCTCCTATAGCTGCTGAGGTGCAGTATCCCACACTCCTGCAGGAACAGGACATCGCCTTTAACGTTGGCCAGGAAGGCCATCGTAGAAACACATTGCGTAGCCGATTTGATGCTACTCACATTGATGCTGGCAATTTTTAACCACATTTTAACAGTTTGCAAGGTTGACACTGTCCATTTGCTGCTGGTCTTGCCCCTCTGGGGTAGCTGTGTGCATCCCCATGGTGACGGCAAACTGCTGGACCCTCCCAGGGCTGAGGTAGCTGTCCGGCTCCACGCTGGAGCCATTTCCCCGCTCTGGTGTCTTCGGGTCGGGCCCAGGGTCCGTATAGTTCAGTTCTCCATCTGACAGCAGGGCTGTCACAGAACCGCTGCTCCCAGTTACCTGGAGCTGTGGGCCGGTGGGTACCTCTTGGTTCTCACCGGGTGGGGGGAGGGCTTTACCCGTCCCGTCAGAGGGATCGTCTTTTCCTGCTTGGGTGGTGCTGCCCTCCTTTTTCCCCGCGGCGCTCTGTCTCTTCCTCTGGTGACGACCCTTCTTGCGCCCGTCCTCACCGTCGGAAGAGCTGCCTGTATTCTCGCCGTGTAGGTGTCACTTCCCCCATCGCTGGGTGGCTTTGGGAGGTTTCATCTTCCTGCTTGTCACGGTAATCCAATCCTCTGCCTCCTTTGATCCCTTCCCTTCCATTTCCTCCGTCTGTCCTGAAGGAGCTTGGATCGGCTGTTGCACCTCCCCGCTGTCTGCCGTCTGCTCCGCTACAGCCCGCCCTTCCTTCTGGTTGCCTCCAGACACCGTTCCCGTGCTGTTTTGTGGTACCTTGCTGATCTTTGGCGGTCCACGGCTCATGTTGCCACCTCCGGCCATCTGTGCGTAGGTGGCGGCCCCTCGTCTTGGGCTGGCCTTGTACATGTGGCCCGCCTCTCCGCACAGATTACAGTTCTTGGCCTCCTTCCATTCCTTGGTCGGGTGGCCTTCCTGCTTGCAG
>NW_025162131.1:0-1570 GCF_004010195.1 Chiloscyllium plagiosum
ACCTGTCTATATCCTTCTGCACACTTTGCTCTACCACTCATTTAAGTGTCTTGTGTGAACTACAACAGACTACACTTGGTCCCTAACTCAAAGCAATCTTTCTGAATTGTAAACAATTGCAGTCCTAACAATTGTAAACAATTGCAGTCTCAACACTGATCCCTGAGACACACCACTCGCCACTGATTGCCAACCAGAAAAAGACCCTTTTATCCCCACTTTTTGCATTCTGTTAGCTAACCAATCTTCTGTCCTTGCTAATGCATTGCCCGTAACACTGTGCATCTTTAACTTATGCAGCAGCCTTTTCTGCAGCACCTTGCTGAATGCCTTTTGGAAATCCATACACACCACGTTCACCAGTTCCCCATTGTCTACCACGCTCAATATGACCTCAAATATTTTCAATAAATTAGTTAAACATGACCTGCCTTTCATGAAACCAAGCTTTATTAAATAAATGTAGGTGTTGCATTTTTGCCAGGCAAACCAGGACAGGGCTTATACAATTAATGGCTGGGCCTTGGGAGTGTTGCTAAGCAAAGTAACCAAAGAGTGCAGATGCATCATTCCTTGAAAGTGGGGTTGCAGGTATACAGGGTGGGGAAGAACGTGTTTGGCATGCTTTCCTTCATTGGTCATAACATTAAGTGTAGGAGTCGAGATGTCATGTCTCAGCTGTACAGAATATTTGTGAGGCCACATTTAGAATTATTACAGACAAATCTGGCTGACCATTTGTATGAAGGACTTTGTGAAAGTTGAGAGGGGTTAGAAAAGATTTCCAAGAATGATGCTGGAACTGGAGTGTTTAAGGTATAAGGTGAAGCTGAATAGGCTGGGGCTTTTCTTTTCCCTGCAGTGAGAGGAAAGGAGGCTAAGGAGCAGCCTGAACAAGACTTATAAAATCACGCGGGGTATTGAGATGGTGAATAGCCAAGGCCTTTTTCCTCGAGCGGGAGAGTCCAAAACTAGAGGACAGCGGGTTAACGTGAGAGGACAAACGTTTGATAAGAACCTGATGGATAACCTTTTCACGTGTATTTATGGAAAAAGCTACCAGCGGTAATGGTGGAGGCGGGTTCAATTACTGCATTTAAAAGGCACCTGGATGGGTGTATGAACAGGTAACATTTAGAGGAAGATTGGCCAAATGTTTGGCAAATGGTACTCAGTCAGATTGGGATATCTAGTCATTGCAGTTGGACCGAAGGGTCTGTTTCTATGCTGGATATCTGTATGACTATAGTCTTTGTTAAAACCGAAAAGAAGCTGTATTCTTCCCACAGCTGGAATACTGTGACCTGTAAAAAATACTGTCACAAATAAAAGGTACTGTGGAATATGAGACAATCCACATGATGTTTAGTCGACTGATCCTGAAGATGGAGGGACTGTCTTGAGAGTAGAGATTGAGTCGTTTGGGCCTATACTCATTAGAACATAGAAGTTTCAGTACTGACATTCTGAAACATCTATTATTTTCAGGAAACTTGATGGTGTAAATGCAGAAATATTGTTTCCCCTTGTAGGAGACTTTCGGACCAGGGAGTAGAATCTCTGAATTAGA
>NW_025162132.1:0-1570 GCF_004010195.1 Chiloscyllium plagiosum
CCCAGACTCTGTCAATGTATTGATCAGTGAGCTTCTGTTCCCAAACTCTACCACTGTATTGATCAGTGAGTTACTGTCCCCAGAATCTATCACAGTATTGATCAGGGTGTTACTGCGCCCCGACACGATCACTGTATTGATTGGGGAGTTACTGCCCCCAGAATCTATCACAGTATTCATTAGTGAGTCACTTCCCCAGACTCTGTCACTGCATTGATCAGTGAGTTACTACCCAAAGACTCTATCACTTTACTGATCAGAGAGTGACTGCCCCAGACTGTATCACTGTATTGATCAGGGAGTTACTGCCCCCAGACTCTATCACTGTATTGATCAGTGAATCACTGTCCCCAGACTCTATCACTGTATTGATCAGTGCGTTACTGTCCCCAGATTCTATCACTGTATTGATCAGTGAGTTACTGTCCCCAGAGTCTATCACTGTATTGATCAGTGCGTTACTGTCTGCAGACTCCATCACTGTATTGATCAGTGAGTTCCTAAGAAAAAACTCTGTCACTGTATTGATCAGTGAGACACTGTCCCCAGACACTATCACTATTGTTTGGGGAGTGACTGCCCCCAGACTCTATCACTGTATTGATCAGGGAGTCATTGTCCCCAGACTCTATCGCTGTATTGATCTGGGAGTCACTGTCCCCAGACTCTATCACTATATTGATCAGTGTGTCACTGTCCCCAGATTCTATCACTGTATTGATCAGTGTGTTACTGTCCCCAGATTCTATCACTATATTGATCAGTGCGTTACTGTCCCTAGATTCTATCACTGTATTGATCAGTGCGTTACTGTCCCCAGATTCTATCACTATATTGATCAGTGTGTTACTGTCCCCAGATTCTATCACTGTATTGATCAGGGAGTTACTGCCCCCAAACTCTACAACTGTGTTGATCAATGCATTACTGTCCCCAGACTCTATCAATGTATTGATCAGTGAGCTACTGTCCCCAGACTCTGCCACTGTATTGATCCGTGAGTTACTGTGCCCAGATTGTATCACTGTATAGATCAGGGTGTTACTGCGCCTCGACGCTATCACTGTATTGATCATTGAGTTACTGATCCCAGACTCTATCACTGTATTGATCGGTGAGTTAATGCCCCGCAGACTCTATCACTGTGTTATTCGGGGAGTTATTGCCTCCAGACTCTACCACTGCATTGATCAGTGAATCACTGTCCCGAAACTCTATCACTGTACTGATCAGAGACTTACTGCCCCCAGATTCTATCACTGCATTGATCAGGGATTTACTGCCCCCAGCCTCTATCACTGTTATTGATCAGTGAGTTAATACCCCCAGACTCTATCACTGTATTGATCTGTGAGTTACTGCACCCAGAGTCTATCACTGCAGTGGTCACTATCTCCAGACTCTATCACTGTATTGATCAGTGAGTGACTGCACCCAGAGTCTATCACTCTATTGATCAGATAGTTACTGTCCCCAAGTCTATCACTGTATTAATCAGGTAGTTTGTGATCCCAGATTCTATCATTGTATTGATCATGGAGTTACTGCCCCCAGCCTCTGTCACTGTATT
>NW_025162133.1:0-1570 GCF_004010195.1 Chiloscyllium plagiosum
AGCTTGAATTTAAATGCAGAATACAGGGTTAAAAGCAAGATTCTTGGCAGTGTGGAGGAACAGATGGATCTTGGGGTTCCATAGATCCCTCAAAGTTGTCACCCAAGTTGATAGGACTGTTAAGAAGGTGGAGGGTGTGTTGGCTTTCATGAGCAGGGCAATTGAGTTTCAGAGCATGAGGTTATGCAGCAGCTCTATAGAGTCCTAGTTAGGCCACGGTTGAAATTTTGTGTTCAGTTCTGGTCGCCTCATTATAGGAAGGACGTGGAAACTTCAGAGCTGGGGAAGAGGAGGTTTACCCAGATGCTGCCTGGACTGGAGCACATGTCTTATGAAGATGGGTTGAGGAAACTCAGGGTTTTCTCATTTGAGTGAAGATGGATGCGAGGTGACTTGATAGACGTGTCCATGATGACGATGTACAGAGAGTGTGGATACCCAGAGACCTTTTTCCTCAGCTGGAAATGGCTATCACGAGAGGGCATATATTTTAAGGTGATGGCAGGAAGATTTGAGGGGATGTCAGAGGTTGGTTCTTTACACAGCCAGTGGTGGGTGTGTGGAATGCAATGCCAGCAATGGGAGTAGAGTCAAATACATGAGGGATATTAAAGTGACTCTGGGATAGACACATGGAAGGTGGAACAATGAATGGCATGTAGATTCCTTTGATCTTGGAGGAGGATAAAAGGTCAGCAGAACATCGAGGGCCGAAGGGCCTATACTGTGCTTTCCTGTTCAATGTCCTATGTTAACAGCACAGGTTCAATTCCCACATTGGTTAAAGTAAGAAATCACACAACATCAAGTTATAGTCTAACAGGTTTATTTGGAAGCACTAGCTTTGGAAGTGATGCTTCTTCATCAGTGCTTTGAAACCTCGTGCTTCCTTATAAACCTGTTGGACTATAACCGATTGTTGTGCGATTTTTAATTTTGTCCACCTCAGACCAACACCAGCTCCTCCAAATCATACCGGTTGAGATCACCATGAAAGTCCTACCTTCTCAAACCCCCACTCCCCTGAGGCATGGTGACACTCAGGTTAAACACACGACCAGTCATGTCTCTGAGAGATCAGCCCTAATGTCCAATGGGACTATAGCGACTTTACTGAAGGAATATAGATCAAAATCAGGATGGTGAGTGGCTTGAAGGGAACATGCAGGTTGTGGTGTTCTCATGCATCTATTACCTGTTTCTTTAGGAAGGGAGTGGTCATAGATGTTGAAGATGCTGTCGACAGAGCACTGGTTGGAATGAATGTTTGTAGATGTGATGCCAAAAAAACTGGTTACTTCATTGTAAAAGAGAAAATGTTAGAGAAACTCAGCATGGTTGGTGGAACTGTAAAAAGAGAAAGACAATTAATGTTTCTAGTCCGACATGACTCCTGATCAGCCTGTTCGGAAGAAGGGTGATATTGGACTCAAAAGGTTAACTTCATGTATCTCTCCAAAGGTGTTGCCAGGTTTGCTGAATTTCTCCAGCACTTTCTGATTTCATTGCGGATTGTGAGTGTCTGCAACATTGTGCTTTTTATATGGCTGCTTGGTCATGCTGAGATCCC
>NW_025162134.1:0-1570 GCF_004010195.1 Chiloscyllium plagiosum
CTATCCCTTTTCACGTGAAGATTTCTTTTTTCATCAACTTCTAACCCTTATGTCCAACGAAATTGATTCTGGAAGGCAAGCCTTTTTTTAGATGAACCCATAATAATCAGCCACTTCAGCTTCTACACTTTCCGTTCTAACTCTCTGCTCTTCCACATGTGTATGGCCTCCTTCCTTGCTAACGTTATCTTCAGCCGTCATCTCCACCTTTTTATGCTGACTTCCGTATTTGAGTGTCAACTTCTAATGTTCAAACGCTCTCTCTTTTCCTCTCAACTCTGCTTCGCTCTTTTGCCCTCCCTTCTACTTGTATTCGTAACACAAACAGTTTCAATTTTGCTGCCCTTTCTTTACCTTTTGCCTCTAACTCATGTCTCTTCATTTGCAATTGAAGTATTACCACCATAATAGATCCTAATGGTGTTTCCAGCATTTTAAACGTCGTGCTACTGTTGTAATTAATTCTCCTTTCCTCACAGAAGGAGGCAGCTCAAACCCCAGATTGTCTTCTAATTCCTGCAGCTTCGCCATAATCACCTGTTGCAAAACTACAAAGTTCACCCTGTCCACCAGCAAAAAAAAACTCTTGGCGACTGCAAGAGCAATCGCTATCCCACTTTTGACTACACAAACACGCGAAATAAACAGACTAGCACAAAACACTGGCTGTTGAAAATCGTACAAAGAGCCAGTATCTTCTGGACTAGGTCAGACCAGTCAAAACATTCTTCAGCAGGCAGCCCAGACTGTAATATTCTAATTTGTGTCGTGAAGTGTACAGTTGACAATCACCCAGAGCAGTAAGCTAGGTTGATTTCCAGGTTTTAAAACTGACAAACATGTATTCACAAAATTGTGTAATGAAACACAAAGAGCAGAATATCGAATATCCGCAGAACTCAATCTATCCAAATTCGACTTAAGTATGCTGTTCCGAATGTACATAACAGTCCAAATAAACAAACCTGTTTATCACAGATCAAAAAAATGAAACCAGAGTTTGCAGAACAAAGTTAGAATGGGAGAAGGCGAGAGAGTCTAGCAGCGTGTTTCCTCACAGCCGACAGTTGAACTGACTCAATAAACAATTCAGCTATTAGGACTGACCACTCCACTATCATTGCGCAGATCACTTCAAAAAGATACGCGTTGGCCTAAAGTCTCATCTGTTTACATATAAATAGAAAGGCTTCCTAATACACTTTCAGCTCTGTATCAAACTGGATTGTTACACGACCCTTATGAAAAAATAATACAATTACAATGTATCCTTCAGGAAAGGAACAGCTTTTAGGAAAAATGGACTAGCTTTCTGACATCTCTCCAACTTTGTGTGAACAGGGATGGGAAGAAATTCATAAAGGGCTATTTTAGTGCGAATGCTCTCCCCCAGAAGTTTAGTGCTTGTGTTTTTTTTTTGCATTTATTCAAAGTTGTGTCGCTTAGATGTTGCACAGACAAAAAGTTTTTGAAGTGCAGATGTGAAATTGAGGCTGAGACCACAACCAGTTTATTCACAATCATCGTGGCTGGTGGTGAACGCTCAAAGTGGCTAATGACTCACTTCCTG
>NW_025162135.1:0-1570 GCF_004010195.1 Chiloscyllium plagiosum
TCTATCGTCATTCAGAATTGGAAATATATTACTATTTCTTCAGGGTTGTTGATTCAATATCCTGGCATTCCTTCCCTTACAGGATCGGGTCTGGAGAGGATAAGGTCTGGAGGAGAATGGGTGCAAATGGGTTGGGTGTGGAGGAGATTGGGCGTGGAGGTGATTGTGTCTGGAGATGATTGGGTGTCGAGGGAATTGTGTCTGGTGGGGATTGGGTCTGGAGTCTGTTATGACACGGCAGTGAAACTTTCTGCGAATTAACTCAAACACCCAGAAAAGCTCAGCTCGCTTCGTAATCTGTTAAAGTATGAGTGACAGAGAACTCCCACATTCGACTATTTAAAGGAAAAAAAATCAATTTATTCTTTAAATCGAAAACTGATAATTAAACAATAAGTATTTACAACTCTAAACCTCCTTTCTCTTAAAGGTCTGTTATCCACCTCCAACGCTACAACAATATACTGATACAATAAAAATCTCTATTAAAATTGCAGCAACCCTTAATTTTCAAAAGTAGATATCTGCTGTAGTGTTTGGTGTCTGGCTCCTTTCAGCTGAAGATCTCCCTGGGTTATCTTCAGTCTTTTGCTGAAAAGATGTTTCATATGAAAAGATACCCTTGATAGAGAGTGTTTGGCTGGTCTTTACTCTGATGATGGCAGTTAGTTGTTCTCTCGCTGGCTTATTCTCAAAATGTCAGCTTCTTTTATACCCAATCAAACATCGGATTATCGTATTGGTTCAATGTTGTCATAAGAGTAAAATTAAAATTGAATTGGGTTTTAGTGTCCTGGGGCATAACGTAAACTGATTAATAAAATCTGAACTGTTGTAAACATAGAAGCAAAATGTTACATATTTTCAATTTTATGGTACAATCTGAGATTGCTAGTCAGTCACATGACAGGTGCCTGCAAAATCTCAATGCTAAAACAATTTTCACCCTCTGTTAAAGGTACAGTACACACTTCAATTTCATAACACCAACACCCTTAAGAAAAAAAAAGTCATCATAATGAAAAGATGGCTTCTTTTTTTTAATCCTTAGTCCCATCAAAATGAAATACAAACACACACACACAACATTAATATTTATTCAATCTTATCCATGCTTTCTCCGCGAAATCTGAGATCACACATCTGCTATCACAGTTTTGCGACCCGCAACATGTATGTTTTCTTTTCATTAAAAGTGTGTATCATAAGACTCCATGAAAATAATCCCATATTCTTGTCCTTGAAGTATTTCAAGAATGTAAGCGGATTGTAACCTGTGTAGACAAATGTCTCCGACACATTGTTCATCAAAGAACATTAAAATGCTGGAAGGCCAGTACCAAACACAGCAATTATTTTTCGACGGTAGAGTATTTTCTCTGGTGGGTACTGAGTTTCCTGGAAAAGTAACCAACCGGCCGTTCAATTATATCATCATCTTCCTGTAGCAGGACAGCTCCAACTCCTCTGTCGCTTGAATTGATTGCAACTTTGAAGGGTTTCAAAACGTTTGATTTAGCTAAAACTGGTACAGTGGTTAATACTGACTTTAAATTATCAAATGCCTCCT
>NW_025162136.1:0-1570 GCF_004010195.1 Chiloscyllium plagiosum
CATATATACAGGACATTGTAACAGGGATGTATCATATATACGGGACATTGCAACAGGGATGTATTGTATATACAGGACATTGTAACAGGGATGTATCGGATTTACGGGACATTGTAACAGGGATGTATCGTATATACAGTACATTGTAACAGGGGTGTATCATATATACAGGACATTGTAACAGGGATGTATCGTATATACAGGACATTATAACAGGGGTGTATCATATATACAGGACATTATAACAGGGGTGTATCATATATACAGGACATTGTAACAGGGATGTATCGTATATACGGGACATTGTAACAGGAATGTATCGTATATACAGGACATTGTAACAGGGGTGTATTGTATATATGGGGCATTGTAACAGGGATGTATCCTATATACGGGACACTGTAACAGGGGTGTATCGGATATACAGTACATTGTAAAAGGGGTGAATCGTATATACAGAACATTGCAACAGGAATGTATCGTATGTACGGGACGTTGTAAAAGAGATATATCATATATACGGGAGATTGTAACAGGGGTGTATCGTATATACCGGACATTGTAACAGGGGTGTATCCTATATACAGTACATTGCAACAGGAGTGTATCGTATATAAGGGACATTGTAACAGGGATGTATCGTATACACGGGACACAGGACATTGTAACAGGGATGTATTGTATATACGGGACATTGTAACAGGGATGTATTGTATATACAGTACATTGTAACAGGGGTGTATCGTATATACAGAACATTGTAACAGGGATGTATCGTATATACGGGACATTGTAACAGGGATGTATCGTATATACAGGACATTGTAACAGGGATGTATCGTATATACGGGAAATTGTAACAAGGATGTATCGTATATACAGAACATTGTAACAGGGATGTATCGTATATACGGGACATTGTAACAGGGATATATCGTATATACAGGACATTGTAACAGGGATGTATCGTATATACAGGACATTGTAACAGGGGTGTATCGTATATACAGTACATTGTAACAGGGGTGTATCGTGTATAAATTACATTGTAACAGGGATGTATCGTATATACAGTACATTGTAACAGGTGTGTATCGTATATATCGTACATTGTAACAGGGATGTATCGTATATACAGTACATTGTAACAGTGACGTATCGTATATACGGGACATTGTAACAGGGATGTATCGTATATACCGTACATTGTAACAGGGATGTAGCGTATATACGGGACAATGTAACAGGGGTGTATTATTGTATATACAGGACATTGTAACAGGGGTGTATCGTATATACAGGACATTGTAACAGGGGTGTATTGTATATACGGGACATTGTAACAGGGATGTATCGTATATACGGGTCATTGTAACAGGGGTGTATCATATATACAGTACATTGTAACAAGGATGTATCGTATATACAGAACATTGTAACAGGGATGTATCGTATATACGGGACATTGTAACAGGGATGTACCGTATATACAGGACATTGTAACAGGGATGTATCGTATATACCGGTCATTGTAACAGGGATGTATGGTATACACGGGACATTGTAACAG
>NW_025162137.1:0-1570 GCF_004010195.1 Chiloscyllium plagiosum
TAATTGCTTGTCCAGCCACCGACGCCCATTCCACGAGTGACATTTTTAAGGTCCAACTTGACTCAAGCGTTTGTCATAATATCCGTGTACAGCTGTATTAGAACATATTGAGTCAAAAACATGTCTTTAAATATCCTCTTGAATGGATACAATGCGATTCGTCATTGTTCCGAGCGTCACATTGTTGTCAAATGGTATAGCTACCTTTTCCTCTTATCTAATGGGTGGAATCGTATTAAGTTTTTGTTAGTGCCAAGAGTTCCCGGCACAGAACTGTCTGCATTTTGCGAGGTTGCTCTCAGAAAAGATGGATAAAAGGGGACATTATTAAGACACTTCCACTTGCCACGGAGTAGCTCGTTTTCCAGAGGTCATATAATAAAGCTAACTCCTGGCGAGTGAGATTAAGACCTTGGGAATAACGGCGTGGACGCTTTCTTGCTTTTAAATAATCGAATATTGCAACATCAGATGCTTACTGTGTTCGTTTCTGCGTATCACATTTAATTAAGGCATGTGAATTTTCAGAAGACTTTTGGAAGAATGAAACAAAAAGGTGTAAATTCATCTTCTAGGAGAGAATGAGATGTCGCCTTAAAAACAGAGAAGGCTCACACGCGACATCTGGTTGGAGCATTCAGTGGTGAAAATATCCTAGACGCAACAAAAGTGCAAAATATGTTCAAACCGTGAAATTATTCGAAATACATGGGCAACGAAGTCAATGTGTTTGGTACCCAAAGGAAAAGCCATACGTGTACTTTTTGAACACTGCTATGGGTTCACATCATGATCTTACAGACCCGAGAGAATGTGTTGAAGGTAAATACAGTCGAAATTCTGACTCCGTCATTATACAGTGATTTTAAAGGAACAATGTGTATTGTTATGCGGTAAAGACAAGAGAAAACCATTGGGGTGGTTATGAATAAGCTAACACATAATAATAGCTGAAAATGTGTTGGTGGAAAAGTGCAGCAGGTCAGGCAGCATCCAAGGAACAGGAGAATCGCCGTTTCGGGCATGAGCCAACACATTTTCAGCTCTGATCTCCAGCATCTGCAGCCCTCACTTTCTCCTCCAACACATAATGATATTCAAGGTATTACTTAACTATGGACAAAGAATTAGCTAATT
Organism: Chiloscyllium plagiosum; assembly: GCF_004010195.1. NCBI lineage: Eukaryota > Metazoa > Chordata > Chondrichthyes > Orectolobiformes > Hemiscylliidae > Chiloscyllium > Chiloscyllium plagiosum. Next base: position 1,138 of record NW_025162137.1, read on the forward strand.
GGCAGGGAACAGTGATTGCTGAAAATGTGTCCTTCCACCTATCGCATTTCCAACGCCCCTCCCCTAAGTCCCTCCTCCCTACCTTTTATCTTAGCCTGCTGAACACACTTTCCACATTCCTGAAAACGTGCTTATGCCCGAAACGTCGATTCTCCTGTTCCTTGGATGCTGCCTGACCTGCTGCGGTTTTCCAGCAACAGATTTTTTGCTCTGATCTCCAGCAGCTGCAGTCCTCACATTCTCCAGGGAACAGTGATTATTTCGGATGTGTTGTTTTTCAGATTGTCAACCTGACATCAATGTGGTAAAACAGTTTTCTAGAGTAAGTTATGTCACCAAATTATACTGACGACTTGGTGGAAAGAACCGAATCTCCCATGATAATTCGGAAATGGTATAGAATTAAATGCAGGGCAAGTTGAGAGAGGGATAA
>NW_025162138.1:0-1570 GCF_004010195.1 Chiloscyllium plagiosum
CCTGGAAACACCCCATAAATACTGACACACTCCTGGAAACACACCGTAAATGCTGACACACTCCTGGAAAGACTCTGCAAATACTGACACACTCCTGGAAAGTGCCTGTAAATACTAACACACTCCTGGTGACGTCCCATAAATAGTGACAAACTCCTGGAAACACCCCGTAAATACTGACACGATCCTGGTGATGCTCTGTAAATACTGACACTCTCCTGGAAAGACCTTGTAAATACTGACACACTCCAGGAAAGACCCTGTAAATACTGACACACTCCTGGTGACGCCCCGTATATACTGACACGCTCCTGGGAACACCCTGTAAATACTGACATGCGCCTGGGAACACCCTATAAATACGGACACACTCCTGGAAACAACCTGTAATTACTGACATACTCCTGGTGAGGCCCTGTAAATGCTGACACACTGCTGGACACACTCCATAAATGCTGACACACTGCTGGAAACACTCCATAAATACTGACACACTCCTGGTGACGCCCTGTAAATACGGACACACTCCTGGAAATGCCCCGTAAATACTGACACACCCCTGGAGACGCTCCATAAATACTGACACGCCCCTGGTGATGCCCTGTAAATACTGACACGTCCCTGGTGATGCTCTGTAAATACTGACATGTGCCTGGGAACACCCTATAAATACGGACACACTCCTGGAAACAACCTGTAAATACTGACATACTCCTGGTGATGCCCTGTAAATGCTGACACACTGCTGGACACACTCCATAAATGCTGACACACTGCTGGAAACACCCTGTAAATACTGACACACTGCTGGAAACACTCCATAAATACTGACACACACCTGGTGACGCTCTGTAAATACGGACACACTCCTGGAAATGCCCCGTAAATACTGACACACCCCTGGTGACGCTCTATAAATACTGACACGCCCCTGGTGATGCCCTGTAAATACTGACACACTCCTGGAAACACCCTGTAAATACTGACACACTCCTGGAAACACCCTGTAAATACTGACACATCCTGGAAACACCCCATAAATACTGACAGACTCATGGAAACTCCCTGTAAATAGTGACACACGCCTGGAAACACCCTGGAAATACTGACACGCCTGGAAACACCCTGGAAATACTGACACACTCCTGGTGACGCCCTGTAAATACTGAAACGCTCCTGGAAACAACCTGTAAATATGTAAATACTGAAACGCTCCTGGAAACAACCTGTAAATACTGACACATTCCTGGTGACATCCTGTAAATGCTGACACACTCCTGGAAACACCCTGTAAATTCTGACACACTCCTGGTGACTTCCCATAAATACTGGCACACTGCTGGTGAAGCCCTTTAAATACTGACACACTCCTCGACACACCCTGTAAATACTGACACACTCCTGGAAACACTGAAATACGCCTGGAAACACCCTGGGAATACTGACACACGCCTGGAAACACCCTGGAAATACTGACACACGCCTGAAAACACCCTGTAAATACTGACACACCCCTGGTGATGCCCTGTAAGTACTGACACGCTCCTGGAAACAACCTATAAATACTGAC
>NW_025162139.1:0-1570 GCF_004010195.1 Chiloscyllium plagiosum
ATGGCATTTGTATTCCTATTATTTGTTTGCTGCTCATTAAACAATGCTGAATGCTAACCAGTTTGTTACCCACAGTTACATGCTCTCTGTCACATTGGATACCAAACCCTCCCTATTTACATTGTAAGCATTCTGCCAGTTAATTCTTCCAAGGAGGAAACTCAACAGAGTTTGTGAAATAATGTCTATCTTCATAAATTTGCATTGACTCCATCCAATCAGACCATTTTATTTTTAAGTGTCCACTTACATCATCGTTTACAATGCATTCTGATATTTCACTGGGGTTGATGCCATACCAACATCACAGAATTTGGAAAGATAACCAGCAACATATGTACGATTATGCACGATGACTGCAATCGATAATGAGACGTTGGTTTTCAGATTCCAGGATTATTTTCTCCAGTACTACTTCTGTTCGCCATTGACCAATTCGTTTATTTCCTGATTTTGACGAGAGTATTGCTTCTATTGTATTGTTGAGAAACTTAGCAAATTTTCACCTCTGAAGACAGACCCAAAATAACATCTTTTTTTCTCTGTTATTCACTTTGTCCCAATTGCAGGTTTTCTTCTGCTGCCAATCGAGTGCACATATTTGACTTTTCTGAGCACATTTTGTTTTATCTATAGAAAGTGGTTTCAAACACATGTTTATATCTCTCACCAGTTTAATTCTATGCATTATTTTGTTAGTCCCTGCTTTACAGGATTAGAAAATGTTCCGAGTCCCCAGGCTCGGTGTTTAATGTCAGCTTTATATATATTTTATGCATTTAGCACATCACCACTGCACCAGAAAATGCTCCCCACAACCCAACATCAGCTTTGTACAACTCTTCCTTTAATTAACAACACTCTTTACCTTCCTCTGTATTCCATGATTGGATCTCTTTTAGGCTTTCGCTCATGATTGGAACTCAAATTTGTTACAAATGATGAAATCTTTAAAATTTTCGATTGAACTGGAAGCTAACCAGACTACAGTGTATACAGATTGTCGCATTATCAGGAGCTGGGGGGAGGCAATGCTTCACTGTCAGGTTGTCCACTTGCCAGATGTCAGCTGGGTTGTGTCTTTTAGTAAAGTGCACAGTATCGCTGATCTTATGAGGGAAGGTTATGCTGCCAGTGGAGAGATCAACATAAAAGTATGAAGTATTGCCTTCTGACAAGTTCTTATACAGAGGCATCTCATTTCCATTGAATGTTTGAACAATGAACAAATGTATTGCTTTAGGACAGTCTGGAACCAGGTATCAGGTTATAGAAATCAAATGGGTCAGAACGAAAGGAATATACAACTGCAATCTAAATTATCTTTTGCGCTTGGCATTCGATCACTGTTGACGCAAGAGGTGGCTGGATGTTTGTGGTTCATCTGGCCAAGATGGTTGTTTTACAATATGTAAGTGTCTGGCTAATTCAAAAGAATGAATGGGTCAACAGGGACAGTGACATCAATTGAGGGCTCAAGGACAGAGTCATTAATTAATTCAGAGAAGAGGTGGTTCAGGTTGGTAAAACCTTTCTGTCTCTCTGCCTGTCTCCATTTGATACAATCTCC
>NW_025162140.1:0-1570 GCF_004010195.1 Chiloscyllium plagiosum
GTTGTGAGAACATGGAATACGTTAACAGCAGCACTTGTGGAAGCGAGGTCAGTGGGGACATTTAAGAGACTGCTGGACATGCATATGGTCACAGAAATTTGAGGGTTCGTACATTAGGTTTACCTCACGTAAGGATCAATGGTCAGCACAACATCGTGGGCTGAAGGGCCTGTTCTGTGCTGTACTGTTTAAAAAAAATTTTAAAGATACTGAATATTTGCATTTGTGCTTTCTGTTTGTAATCCTGCATAACCAAAATTCCTCCTGCCTTGATGAAAATGTATTTCTGCTTTTTTTGTCTGAACTCTAGTTGAGTGTAAAAAGGTGATAGTTTTGAGCTATTTTCCCTGCTGAATGCAAGTTCACCTCAGACTATAATCTTCAGGCAGTTGCATCAAGAACAATGGTTAAGAGATTTCTTCCCTCTTGGACAATGGACATTGTCATAAAGGTGTTTGCCATATTCATTTGCATGAAGGAGTAGTATGTTCAAAGAGCTAATCGAGATGTTAAATTTGTTCCTTTGGGTATCATTCAAAGAGAGATTCCCCAATACATATTCTGAAAATCAACTGGTGAAGTAGACAATGAAGTAAATATCCTCTAGTCACAGCTCTAAGCTTTTATGGTTATGAAGACTTGACTTCACCCTTTACCTAAGGTGTGATGACCCTCACATTAAACTTATCATTCATTGCCCTGTGTTAGTTTCCTTTCCCGAGGTTTCACACATGAGATGCAATTCGCACACACCAACTTCTACAAGCTAGGTGACCCCCTTTGACTCGCTTTGCAGGCGTGTGAAGTTGAGTCAAAAGAGGCCCCGAACAAAAGAAACACGTCCCCTTAGCAAGTTTTGAGAAGATTTGTAACTCAGGTTGAGGTTCTGGATGTAGGTTTGCTCACTGAGCTGGAAGGTTCATTTCCAGATGTTTCATCACCTTACTAGGTAACATCTTAATCATCCCAACATCCACAAATGCAGCTGCATCACAGCATTATTTCAACGAGCCAACACACACTGCAACATAGAAGAACTACGCAGAGCCGAGGAAAATCATCTACACTGTGTATTCAAAAAGAATGGGTACCCCATGCACACAGTCCGCCGATTTCTCAGCAACAAACCCAAACATGCAGACAAAACACAGTCAGAAACCCTAGCCACACTCCCCTAAATCAAAGTCATCTCAGAAATGGTTGCCAGACTACTCAGACCCCTTGGCATCATGGTAGCCCACAAATCCACGAACAGACTAAAACAGCAGCTAATGAACTTGAAAGACCCTATACAGACAACAAGCAAAACTATTGTAATTTACAAAATACCGTGCAAGAATTATAACAAAGACTGCATTGGACAAACCAGCAGAAAAGTAGCCACCAGGATACATGAACATCAACTAGCCACAACACAACATGACCCTCTCTCACTAGTATCCTTACATACAGATAAGGAAGGACAGCACTTCGACTGGGACAACACATCCATCCTCAGACAAGCAAAACAAAGGCATGCACGAGAATTCCTAGAAGCGTGGCATTCCAACCGGAACTCTATCAACAAGCA
>NW_025162141.1:0-1570 GCF_004010195.1 Chiloscyllium plagiosum
GAATGCAACTTAAACAAATGGTTTTGTGATTTATACATGAAAGAAGTGAAACTATCACTGTATTCTAACAGATGAACGGCTTAACAGACAATCACTTTTTCAATATATAATTTCAGTTACATCACACTGTAAATTTTTGCTATAAATTCTGTGTTACGATCGAGTCCTCCACTATTACCTGATAATGGAGCGTCGCTCCGAAAGCTAGTGTGCTTCCAATTAAACCTGTTGGACTATAACCTGGTGTTGTGTGATTTTTAACTTTGTAGCTACTGAATACAGGAAACGTGTCAAGGTATTGCTGTCAGTGGCGGTCGGTTGGATAGGAGAGGATTCCATTAAGAAGCTGTAGATGGTCAGTCTCATTTCGGTTCTGTGTGCTCAATATTGCAATCTGTACAGTTCAGTTTGAGAGGGGAACAGACAAACATTTCAAGTAACAGTTTTTGGTTGAAAGAGCAGATGAGGTTAGGGAATTATGCCATCTCATGATGCCTGGCATAGAAGTGTTGTGAGGATGACAATAAGGTCGAGAGTGATATTTACTTACACAATGTGAGTAGTTTAAATGAGTTTCAGCTGGGCAGCTGCATTCATAACTTCCCATGGTTTTAGTACAGGTTTCACTTATACAGTCACACTGGAGTTTAGCCGGTCTGAGATATCACAGATGGGTTGGTTACAGCTGCGCGCATGGGTTGGGTTTTCATCAGATGCCTGTATCAGTAGTAACACTAGGACTGTGAGGAAGATACAAGCTTGCAATGTCCTTTGTCGACCATGTTGAACATCCTTCTACCTTTACTGTAGTTTCAGTTGTCAGATGAATTTCATAAGGATCTTCCCAGCAGAGGCCCAATTTTTCATGATTAAAGTCTTTCAGTGGTAGGTAGTCACAAGGGTTAATGTCTTTAAACGTTGGGGCATTTTCTTCTTCCTTCCCTGGTGTCTGATAGGCTTCTTTGACCTGTTGATGATAAGACTGCAATGCTTTGTTTAGCTTAATCAGGTATCTGTGCATCTCTTCTGTCATGGCATGCACATCAATAAGGTGTTGGGCAGTTAATGGTGCAGACCAGCAAGTCCTCAAAGGTTTGCCATATATCAGTTCATCCGCTAAGAATTCGTCTTTTTCTGTATAATGCTTGGCATATTTAAAAGTGTGATTGGGAGTACTTGCAGCTAATTAAGACCCGTTTAGAGTCATAGAGATGTACAGCACGGAAACAGACCGTTCGGTCCAACCCATCCATGCCGAACAGATATCCCAGCCCAATCTAGTCCCACCTGCCAGCACCCAGCCCATATCGATCCAAAACCTTCCTATTCATATACTCATCCAAATGCCTCTTAAATGTTGCAATTGTACCAGCCTCCACACATCCTCTGGCAGTTTATTCCATACACGTACCACCCTCTGCGTGAAAAAGTTGCCCCTTAGGTCTCTTTTATATCTTTTCCCTCTCATCCTAAACCTATGCCCTCTAGTTCTGGATTCCCCGATCACAAGGAAAAGACTTTGTCTATTTGTCCTAAATATGCCCCTCATAATTTTGTAAACCTCTATAAG
>NW_025162142.1:0-1570 GCF_004010195.1 Chiloscyllium plagiosum
CACTGAAGAGGGCCTGGTTTTATGGTTACTAGTCACTCAACAGAGCCTGGTTTTCTGGTTACCAGCCACTGAAGAAGGCCTGGTTTTCTGGTTACCAGTCACAGAACAGAGTCTGGTTTCCTGGTTACCAGTCACTGAATAGAGGCTGGTTTTCTGGTTACCAGTCACTGAATAGAGTCTGGTTTACTGGTTACCAGACACTGAAGAGGGCCTGGTGCTCTGGTAACCAGCCACTGAAGAGGGCCTGGTTCTCTGGTTACCAGACAGAGAAGAGAGCCTGGTTTTCTAGTTGCTAGTCACTGAATAGAGTCTGGTTTTCTGGTAACCAATCACTGAACAGTGTGTGGTTTTCTGGTTACCAGACACTGAAGAGGGCCTGGTGCTCTTGTAACCAGCCACTGAAGAGGGCCTGGTTTTCTTATTACCAGCCACTGAATAGAGTCTGGTTTTCTGGTTACCATCCACTGAAGAGGGCCTGGTTTTCTGGTTACCAGCCACAGAATAGTGTCTGGTTTTCTGGTTACTAGTCACTGAACAGAATATGGTTTTCTGGTTACCAGCCACTGAAGAGGGCCTGGTTTTCTGGCTTCCAGCCACTGAAGAGGACCTGGTTTTCTGGTTACCAGCCACTGAACAGAGTCTGGTTTTCTGGTTACCAGTCACTGAATAGAATCTGATTTTCTGGTTACCAGTCACTGAATAGAGTCTGGCTTTCTGGTTACCTGACACTGAAGAGGGCCTGGTTTTCTGGTTAGTAGTCACTGAACAGAGCCTGGTTTTCGCATTACCAGCCACTGAAGAGGGCCTGGTTTTCTGGTTACCAGCCACTGAACAGAGTCTGGTTTTTAGGTTACGTGCCACTGAAGAGGGCCTGGTTTTCTGGTAACTCGTCACTGAAGAGGGACTGGTTTTCTGGTTACCAGCCACTGAACAGAGCCTGGTTTTCGCATTACCAGCCACTGAAGAGGGCCTGGTTTTCTGGTTACCAGCCACTGAATAGAGTTTGGTTTTCTGGTTACCAGCCACTGAAGAGGGCCAGGTTTTCTGGTTACCAGCCACAGAATAGAGTCTTGTTTTCTGGTTACCAGTCACTGAACAGAGTCTGATTTTGTGGTTACCAGCCAGTGAAGAGTGCCCAGTTATCAAGTTAGTAGTCACTGAATAGAGTTTGGTTTTCTGGTTAACAGTCACTGAACACAGTCTGGTTTTCTGTTTTCCAGCCACTGAAGAGGGCCTGGTTTTCTGGTTACCAGTCACTGAACAGAGTCTGGTTTTCTGCTGGTTACCAGCCACTGAATAGAGCCTGGTTTTCTGGTTACCAGCCACTGAAGAGGGCCTGGGTTTATGGTTACCAGTCACTGTAGAGGGCCTGGGTTCAAGGTTACCATTCACTGAATAGAGTCTGGTTTTCTGGTTACCAGCCACTGAAGAGGGCCTTGTTTTCTGTTTACCAGCCCCTGAATAGAGTCTGGTTTTCTGTTTACCAGCCACTGAAGTGGGCCTGGTTTTTCTGGTTACCAGCCACAGAACAAAGCCCGGTATTCTGGTTGGCAGACACTGAAGAGGGCCT
>NW_025162143.1:0-1570 GCF_004010195.1 Chiloscyllium plagiosum
TCCTCTTGACCAGACAGTCTACTTCCTTCGGAAATCACGGCTCCCGCTCTCGACAGCTTTCCCTCTGCCTGACAGGTACATACTTATCTCGGAAACACAGTAGCGTTTCCTTGAATAAGCTCCACATTTCTAATGTGCCTATCCACTGCAGTTTCCTTCTCCATCCTATGCTTCCTAAATCTGGCCTAACCGCATCATAACTGCCTTTCCCCCAGCTGTAACTCTTGCCCAGTGGTATATACCTATCCATTTCTATGTCAAAAGTAAACATAACAGAATTGTGATCGCTATCACCAAAGTGCTCACATACTTCCAAGTCTAACAACTGGCCGAGCTCATTACCCAGTACCAAATCTAATGTAGCCTCCCCCCTTGTTGGCCTGTCTACATACTGTGTGAGAAAGCCCTCCGGCCCACGTTGGACAAAAACTGACCCATCTATAGTACTCGCACTATGTTTGTTCCCAGTCAATATGTGGAAAGTTGAAATCCCCCATAACAACTACCCTGTCATTCTCACTGCTATCGAGAATCATCTTTGCTCTCCTTTCCTCTACATCTCTGGAACTATTCGGACGCCTATAGAAAACTACCAACAGGGTGACATCTCATTTCCGATTTCTAACTTCAGCCCATATGACCTCAGTTGACGAGTCCCCAAACATCTTTTCTGCAACTGTCATACTGTTCTTGACCAACACTGCCACAGGTCCCCCCTCTTTTACCTTCTTCTCTGTTCTTACTGAAACATCTAAATCCTGGAATCTGCAGCAACTATTCATGTCACTGTTCTATTCATGTCGACAAAATGGCCACAACACCGAATTCCCAGGTACCAACCAATCCTGTAAGGTCATCGACGTTATTCCAGATGCTCCTAGCGTTGAAGTAGACATACTCCAAACCAACGTCTTGCAATCTTGCGACCCTGAAACTTGTTCTGGACCTCCATACTCTCAAACTTTTCGATACGTGAACTACAATTTTGGTTCCCATCCCTCTGCTTGATTAGTTTAAACACACCCCAATAGTCTGAGCGAATTTACCCTCAGGATATTGGTACCCCTCTGGTTCAGATGAAGACCGTCCTGCTTGTACAGGTCCAACCTAACCCAGAAAGATCCCCAATTATCCAGGAATCCCAAACCCTCCCTCCTGCACCATCCCTGTAGCCATGTGTTCAACTCCACTCTCTCCCTATTCCTTGCATCACGAGCACAACAGCAGGGAGGGAATTTGAATGGACGGATGGAAGTGTATTATGACCGTGACTTCCAAACGAATGGATTAGAGTTTGAGCTGCAGAAGAGCAGAGACGTGGAAGAGTTAATGATGTTAATGAAATGCAAGTCGGCTGACATGGTGATGTTGGGGATATGTGGATAAAAACAAATCAGGAAGTGAAGTATGTCACCATGGTTATGACGTGCCTGTTCAGACTCAGACAATTACCAGGGAGGAGATTGAAGAAATGGCGAGGCATTTTCTCCTAGGACTTGGTCGATAATGCCTTCCAGCTCATGTCATCCACTTCCCACAACTCCGCTCCCAAAACTCATCCCTCCAACTG
>NW_025162144.1:0-1570 GCF_004010195.1 Chiloscyllium plagiosum
TTCCCCTCTGTTGTACTGATCTCACTGAGACTGAACAGGCCTGGATTTATAACTGTTAACTCTCCATACTGCCTTAGGAAGGCTTAGGGCAGCAGAGCTGAAACTCATCCTCTTACAATAGGGTGGAGATTGAGCCTGGGAGCTTTATGACCTGTGTTTCCCCTTCAGCACTGTATCTATGACATGTCCTGTGAGCTGAAGATTCTCACTCTTTAAATGCCTTCTGCTCTGGTCACTGTGAGTGATCTTACCTCGCTGCAGGATTTATTGAAGGCTCCAGAACTCCCTGCCCTCTGGGTGAGCAACTGTATTCGTTGAGGTGATGGACGAGACACCCAACAGTTGGGAAGTCTGTTGAGTCAGGACCTTCCTGATTACTTGCAGGAGGCAGAGAAATAGGGAGAATGGGAAATTAATCTGATGCAGTGAGGGTTACACATGGAGAATGGCACTGAGTCCCACAGAGATCTGGAAAATCTAGTTTCCATCTCTGGCCAATGCTGTTGCGTCTCTCTGGAGTAGAGAATTCTCATCTCTGGCCAATGCTGTTGCGTCTCTCTGGAGTAGAGAATTCTGGTGGCGCAGGATCTGGATTAGCTGCAAGAGGGAGAGGTGAGCTCAGAGGTAGCAATTAAACCTCACAGAGAGGGATACGACATGGAGAGAGACTGAGTGATATCACTCGAGTTCAGGAAGATGTCAGGATCAAACAGTTGTGTAGGGAGAAAGGGTTTAGCTTCATGATACACTGGTATCCGTGCTCAGGGATGAGCAACGTGTGAACACGTGAAGTGATGCCCTCGTGGTATCACTGTTGGGGCATGTTCAGGGGAGGCAGATTTGAATCCAACCATCAGAAATGGTGGAAGTTCAAATCAATAATTTAAAAACAATAATTAACAATCCATAAATACGTATGAAACCATTGCTGCTGTCCAAAAAGCCCAAACACTTGTCCATTCGAGAAGGACATCTGCCTTTCCTCACGTGGTCTGCACGACATACCCACAGCAAAATGTTTTCCAAATCCAAATAGTAAAAGTGACGCATCGAAACAGCATGGGGATGTGGCTGAAGACAAGCAGAAAGGAACAGGATGGGACAGAGTTTAACTAAAACTCTACATTAGCGAATTGGTTTGTGATAGGAAATAGTGGAAAAGAGTACAGAACTTTAACTTTCCGCATCGACAAACTCTCTTCAATAAGGTAGGTGGACATGTGACACAAAGATGAGTGATTTAGACACCAGAGAGATGTGGTTACAGGGTGAACAAAAGGTGGAGCATAAATATTCAATGGTTCACAACCTTGTGGAAACTCAGGCAAAATAGACGATACTAACAATAATGGGTAACAAAGGCATTAGAAAGAAAGCGGGGGGTGGGGATCTTGTTACTTAAAAATGAACGGGCAAACGATGGTCACAAAATATCCTTAGCAGATAATGTTAAGGATAAGCCACAAGATATTTAATAAGTACAGTTAGAGTAAGAGGATCCCCCAACTAACAGTGGAGCCTGTTAGAAACCAAAGGAACATTCAGTGCATGGAGCCAGAGGAAATAGGTG
>NW_025162145.1:0-1570 GCF_004010195.1 Chiloscyllium plagiosum
CCAAAAAAATTTAATCAACTTGTTCAGACATATAATGAATCAGCACTGTGGGATTGTAAACTAAAATTTTCGGCACAGTGATAGGGACACTACCATCATTCAGCATTAGCCCCTAAAGATGCAACATTTTGCTCCTGTGTGTTTGTTCATCAGCCTGTTGTAACATGCTGTGATACACCTCCACAGGATATGAATAAACACCACCTTCTCCAGAGACAGGTGCAGTACCATACGTTGATGGACGGAATCGATTTCAGAGTTCCGGCTCAGAAACCTGGGCACCACACACTACACAAGGCCTAAACCATTCCCAGATTTTATGTCTTATTTTAAGTATATGGATTTATTAAATTCTGGTTAACATTACAAGATTATACAGTGGGCATTTCTCATTGAAAAGAAGTGCAAGTTACTAGCCTCAACAATAGGATGTTGAGTGCATTCGCTGTGCTATTGAGATAAACTATTAACATCTTCAATTGCTTGGCTATGATTTCCTGTTTAAATGGCTGTTAACAGTCGTCTGCTATATATCGGGGAAAGAAATCCTGCAAACACACTCTGCACTATGAAGGATCTCGAGTAGATATCAATACTGAACACCAGAGACGAGGAAAGAGCATAATTCTGTCCCAAATCACCGGTCACTATTTCAAATCTCTAACATGTGGCTTTCTTCTTCCTAAAATCATGACGTCATACAAGATACCTATTCACTATCCAGCTTCTCCTTACCCACTCCTCCCTCTGTCTGCGCAAAGCAAACCAAGCTCTGCGTCTTTGGGAAAGTCAAGACTGTTGTTTGTGGACCTACTGGAGAGGGGGGTGTCGTTTTAATCCGAATGGGGAATGTAGAGGGGATAATAATATCACTAACCCGGCTGATGTGTGGCACATGGAGTTTAACTTGGATACATGCGATGCATTGCATTTTGGTAAATCAAACAAGGGGAGGGCTTGTACAAATAATGCTGGACTTTGGTAGTTATGTAGAAAAGAGGGACCCGGGGCACAGGTGTAATTCTTTAACGTTTGTGATGCAGGGTTTTTAAGGATACTTCATTGCTCAGACCTTTGAGATTAGAAGTTGAGAAGTCATGCTGAGGTTGTGCAGGACATTGATGAAGCCTCTTCTGCTGTACTGTGTGCAATTATAGTCGTTATGTTATAGGAGGGATATGATTAAACTGGAGAGGGTTGGGAAGAGATTTACCAGGTTGTTACCATGAATACTTCATCTTCTGCCTCGGGAGCCCAAACACAAGGCATGAAGATTGAATTGACGAGTTTCCAAACCACCCTCACCCATCCAGATCCCAAATCCAACTCTGCGACTCAGGTCCGCCTCTCGAAATGACCTATGTGTCCATGTTCCTTCGCACCGACCGCTTCAAACTCCCCGTCGATCTATCACTATCACCTTCCACCTTCGTCCACGTATTGCCTATCTTTCCCCAGCCTCACCCCACCACCCATTTTCTCTCAGCCCTCTTCCCCCTCCCCAGACATGAAGAAGAGTCCTGACTGAAAAGATAATTCTCTTGCTCCTCGGTTGTTGGCTGACCAGCTG
>NW_025162146.1:0-1571 GCF_004010195.1 Chiloscyllium plagiosum
ACAGCGTGAGCAGCGAGCCCTGGAACAGTGTGAACATTGACTCCTGGAACAATGTGAGCAATGAAATCTTGGAACAGTTTGAGCACTGAGCCCTGGAACAGTGTGAGCAGTGAGTTCTGGAACAGTGTGAACATTGACTTCCGGAACAGTGTGAGCAGTGAGCCCTGGAACAGCGTGAACATTGACTCCCAGACGAGTGTGACCAGTGAACACCTGATCAGTGTGAGCAGCGAGTCTTGAAACAGTGTGAGCAGTGAATACTGGAACCGTGTGAGCAACGAGTTCTGGAACAGTGTGAGCAGTCAGTGCTGAAACAGCAAGAGCAGTGATCCCTGGAACAGTGTGAGCAACGAGTTCTGGAACAATGTGAGCACTGAGCCCTGGAACAGTGTGAACAGTGAGTCCTGGAACAGTGTGAGCATTGAACACTGGAACGGTGTGAGCATGAGTCCTGGAACAGTGTGAACATTGAGTCCTGGAACAGTGTGATCAGCGAGCCCTGGAACAGTGTGAGCAGTGTACCCTGGAACAGTGTGAGCAGTGAGTCCTGGAACAGTGTGGGCAGTGAACACTGGAACAGTGTGAGCAGTGAGCCCTGGATCAGTGTGAGCAGTGAGTCCTGGAACAGTGTGAGCAGTGAACCCTGGAACTGTATGAGCAGTGAGCCATGGAACAGTGTGAACAGTGAGCCCTGGAACAGTGTGAGCAGTGAGCCCTGGAACAGCATGAGCAGCGAGCCCTGCAACAGTGTGAGCAGTGAGCCCTGGAACAGTGTGAGCAGTGAGCCCTGGAACAGCATGAGCAGTGAGCCCTGCAACAGTGTGAGCAGTGAGCCCTGGAACAGCATGAGCAGTGAGCCCTGGAACAGTGTGAGCAGTGAGCCCCGGAACAGTGTGAGCAGTGAGTCCTGGAACAGTGTGAGCAGTGAACACTGGAACAGTGTGGGCAGTGAGTCCTGGAACAGTGTGAGCAGTGAACACTAGAACAGCGTGAGCAGCGAATCCTGGAACAGTGTGAGCGAAGTGTCCTGGAACATTGTGAGCAGTGAACACTGGAACAGTGTGAGCAGTGAGTCCTGGAACAGTGTGAACAGCGAGCCCTGGAACAGCGTGAGCAGCGAGCACTGCAACAGCGCGAACTGCAAGCCGTGGAACAGTGTGAGCAGAAAGCCCTGGAACAGTGTGAGCAGCGAGTCCTGGAACTGTGTGAGCAGCGAGTCCTGGAACAGTGTGAGCAGTGAACACTGGAACAGTGTGAGCAGCGAGCCTTGGAACAGTGTGAGCAGCGAGTGCTGGAACAGTGTGAGCATTGAGCTCAGGAACAGCATGAGCAGCGAGCCCTGGAACACGCTAAGCAGCGAGCCTTGGAATAGTGTGAGCAGCGAGTCCGGGAACAGTGTGAGCAGTGAACACTGGAACAGTGTGAGCAGCGAGCCTTGGAACAGTGGGAGCAGCGAGTCCTGGAACAGTATGAGCAGTGAACACTGGAACAGTATGAGCAGCGAGTCCTGGAACAGTGTGAACAGCGAGCCCTGGAAAATTGTGAGCAGTGAGCCCTGGAATAGCGTGAGC
>NW_025162147.1:0-1571 GCF_004010195.1 Chiloscyllium plagiosum
TGGTGGTAGATGGCAAGTATTCAGCCTGGAGCTCGGTGACCAGTGGGGTTCCACAGGGATCAGTTCTGGGACCTCTGCTCTTTGTGATTTTTAAAAATGACTTGGTTGAGGAAATGGAAGGGTCGGTTAGTAAGTTTGCCGATGATGTGAAAGTCAATGGAGTTGTGGAGAGTGTGGAGGGATGTTGTAGGTTATGACGGGACATTAACAGGATACAGAACTGGACTGAGAAGTGGCAGATGGAGTTCAACCTGGAAAAGGGTGAAGTGATTCATTTTGGAAGGTCAAATGTGAATTACAGGGTTAAAGGCAGGCTTCTTGGCAGTGTGGAGGAACAGAGGGATCTTGGGGTCCATGTCCACAGATCCCTCAAAGTTGTCACCCAAGTAGATAGGGTTGTTAAGAATGTGCATGGTGTGTTGGCTTTCATTAGCAGGGGGATTGAGTTTAAGAGGCGTGAGGTTATGCTGCAGCTCTATCATTCCTTGGTTAGACCACACTTGGAATATTGTGTTCAGTTCTGGTTGCCTCGTTATAGGAAAGATGTGGAAGTTTTCGAGAGGGTGCAGAGGGGATTTACCAGGATGCTGCCTGGACTGGAGGGCATGTCGAATGGAGAAAGGTTGAGGGAGCGACGGCTTTTCTCATTAGAGTGAAGAAGGATGAGAGGTGACTTGATAGAGGTGTACAAGATGTTGAGAGACTGAGATAGAGTGGATAGGCAGAGACTTTCCCAGGACTGAAAAAGTGGGCATAGCTTTAAGGTGATTGGAGGAAGGTTGAGGGGAGATGTCAGAGGTAGGTTCTTTACGCAGAGAGTGGTGGGTGTGTGGAATGCACTGCCAGCAGTGGTGGTGGAGTCAGAGACGTTAGGGACATTTAAGCAACTCTTGGATAGGCACATGGATGATAGTAAAATGAAAGGTATGTAGATTACTCTGATCTTGGAGTACGATAAAAGGCTGGCACAACATCGAGGGCCGAAGGGCCTGTACTGTTCTATGTTCGAAGTAAAGTGAACGCATTGAAAACACCTCAAATGTAACTTCGTAAAATCTCCTCAAAGTCGTCTTTCAACTGAGAAAATGTGATTAATGCTCTGCTTTGTAAGAAAGGTGAGGAAGGAAGGCCAAGGAATGAGAAACCAGGTAGTGTGGTACTCCGGGCTGGAGTCAATAATTCAGCAAATGGTGACTGAAAACTGGGGAATTATTCCACTGACCACAGCATGAGGGGGGATTGGTGAAGTGGGCAGGGTCACAGCTGGCAAACTGCAGGAAGGTTGTTAAAGAGATGGCACAAGGAGGTTAAAGGCAAATAACACGGTATGTTTTAAGATGCGCCCCCAAGGGGTGTGATAAAGTTGTTCATCACTGAACCCCCTCGGTATTGATTACTGACAGGAGTACACTACCACCTCGGTATTGATTACTGACAGGAGTACACTACCCCCTCAGTATTGATTACTGACAAGAGTACACTACCCCCTCGGTAGTGATTACAGACAGGAGTACACTACCCCCTCGGTATTGATTAATGACAGGAATACACTACCCCCTCGGTATTGATTA
>NW_025162148.1:0-1571 GCF_004010195.1 Chiloscyllium plagiosum
TTCCTAATTAACTGTTCCAATACAGTAATATCCTATAAACATCCTTGGCAAAAGATAAATTCAATAAAGTATATAGTCTCACATCCGACTCCAGTAGCAGAAAGAGAATCTGCAGCTTCTGACTGTAACTGAGAGGAAAAAACTAGCTTTCCTGTCTCCAAGACACCAACAGTTTTGCTGAAAGCCAAAACTAAAAATGTCATTCTGTGAGAGCTTGGCCACATCCATCCAGGCTGCTTCTGTTCCAACTTTAAAAGAAGCCTCAAACTGTTTACTCTAGTGCAGACTTCTTGACACTTCTGCCATAAAACCTCTCTTCAGCAAGAAAGAAAGAACAAAATAAATATCTTCAAGCCACAATATCATCAAACCTTCCACCCCTCTTAAAAAGAACTGATCAATATACAGAGATGGCCCAATTATAAAAAAATCCTTAGCCTTACATTATTTGTAAACAATACGTACACACTTCATTGACTCTAAGCATGCAAACACTCACTACGACACTCCACATTTTCCTGCTATGTAACGCTTCCATCTTTTTTCATCAAAGTCACAACAACACCTTGGCAATTAGGTTCCCTCGCCCTACCATGTATGTAATTTGCAAATTGAATGGCTGCGATAGTAAGCTTCATCTAAACAGTCTGTAATTTTTGTACTTAAATTTCTCCAAAAACAATAAACTCAAGGTGTCCTTCTAAAACATGAAGTATTTCTATTGATGAGTCTTCAGCTTTCTGGAAAGATGCCCGATAGGCCTCAAACTGTTGCTCTCGTGGCTCGGTGACTCTGCCTTAAATTTGCTCTTCAAGAACAAAAAGACAAAAACCCGTTAAAGCCACAGTCTCAATCTCTCATTTCCTGCATTGTGGATATGAAAATTCATTTATCGACCTGTACCTGTCCATTCTTGTCACACGAACATACAAATGTTGTCATTAATGTGTCCCTGTCAGTTATTGCAATTCAAGTGTATGACTATTGTTATAAATCTACCCTCTCAGTTTCTGCTGTGTGAATGTGAGTTTAGTTATCAAACTGTACCTGTCAGTTCATGTTCTGTGAAATGGGAGTGTTATCAACTTGTACCTGTCAGTTTCTGCATTGTGAATATGGGAGTGCACTTATTAATCTTTCTAGGACAGTTACTATTGTGTAAAAGTGTGAGTGTACTTGCCTATCTGTCCGTCTCAGTTTCCGACATCTGAATGTAATTTTAGCTATCCTAAAGTGCCTGAGAGGTTTTCTTTTATCTTTGGCAATGAAAGTGTCACTTTCAGTCTCACCTTCACTCTACCTGACAGCAGTTGATTTTGGTTATTGATCTGTAATGCCATCTTCTGATAGGTGAACATTTGAGCACAGTTATTCATCTGTGCGGGTTACTTTCTGATATCTGAATATGAAAGTGTAGTTGTCAACCCATTCCTGTTGGTACATGCAATGAAAATAAGAGAGAGTGTGTCACTTTCTGTCATGTGAACATCTGAGTGTTATGAATCTATCCATGACAGTGCCTGCAGAAGGGGTGTGTATGTGTATGTGTAACTGCCCTGTTAATATGTGTC
>NW_025162149.1:0-1571 GCF_004010195.1 Chiloscyllium plagiosum
ACAATAGCACGAGCACTTTGCCCACCATTATTATAGCTACAGCAATATCATGGACAAAACTTCTCCTTTAATATAATGCAGACTTTTAGCTATGAGGGTTCTAGTTCTCTGAAGCATAATAAATTCCTTCCCAGGTATTCACTTTGACAAAAAGCAGGCTTTCCTCGTTTTTGGAGCCAGTTGTTTATCACAGAATTCCCCACCCCACTACACCCCGACCTCTTTCCCCTTTAATATTTTCTTGTGCAGTCTTCATGATCTCACACATCTCAATCCCTCACAGTCCCCACACTCTCAATCCTTATTTGTGAATCCCTGATAAACCTGCACCTCTTCTCGATCATTTATTCCAACTTACATCCTACAATGTGAACTGATATGATTCCTTCCCTCAGCATGGTCATTAGACTGGCCGTGCCTGATGTCCTGTTCACCTCGATCTTCTACTCAGTTTCTGACCTGCTGCTTTGGTTCCCACACTGTTGCTAATTCGTTTAAATTCATTCGACTTACACTTGCAAACCTCCCCACAAGGACGGTGCTGCTCCTCCAGTTAAGATGCAACCTGTCTTTTTTGTACAGGTCCTTCCTGTCCTGAAATAAATCCCAATGATCCAAAAATCTAAAACCATCAACCCTGAACTAGCTTTTTAACATGTTAAGCTATACTGCCTTCCTAATCTTTGCCTCTTTTCCATATGGCATGGGGAGTAATTCAGAGATTGAAGAGGATTGTTCGGTCTCTCTTTCACACACACATTCACACAGACAGACAGACAGATGCCACATTGCTTTGCAGAAGAATACCAATAACCTTATAAATAATCAGAATGATAACTGGAATGAAGGATTTAGTTAAAGAAAGGATGAGAGAAATTGTGTTTCTTCTGTATGTCAGTTTGCTCGCTGAGTTGGAGGGTTCATTTTCAGACGGTTCATCACTATACTAAGGAACATTATCAGTGAGCCTCCGGTGAAGCGTTAGTGGTTTTTCCGAATTTATATTTATGTGTTTAGGTTTCCTTGAGTAAGTGATGTAACTTCCTGTATTGGTGACTTCATGGCCCGTTCTTTTTCTCAGAGAATGTTAGTTGGAATCAAAATCGATGTGTTTCTTGATGGAGCTCCGTTTGGAATGCCATACTTCCAGAAATGCTCGTGCGTGTCTCTGTTTACCTTGTCCTCGATGGATGTGCAGACCCAGTCAAAATGATATACTTCCTCATCCATATGTAGGGAATACTAGTAATCGTGGGTCATGTCTTTTTTTCTGGCTAGTTGTTGTTCATGTACCCAGGTGGCGAGTTTTCTGCCTGTTTGTCCAATGTCGTGTTTGTTACAGTTTTTGCAAAGTTTATTCTTCCTGAAGCAGAACAGACAAAGATGTGAACTTATTACAATGCTTAAAAGTATGAAAAAATGTTGCAGAGTAAAACAGGAATACTCTGTTTCCGTTAGTTGGCATTACGGCATCATTGATTTCTAATTTCAAGATTTTTAGCAAAAGATCCAGGAGTGAGATAAGGACAAACGTCTAAATTGAGAGAGTTGTTAGGATTCGGAATGGACTG
>NW_025162150.1:0-1571 GCF_004010195.1 Chiloscyllium plagiosum
GGCCATTCGGCCCATCGGGTCCACTCTGCCATTTAATCAACTCCACTGACCCGCATTCTCCCCGTAGCCCTTAATTC
Source organism: Chiloscyllium plagiosum (assembly GCF_004010195.1). Lineage (NCBI taxonomy): Eukaryota > Metazoa > Chordata > Chondrichthyes > Orectolobiformes > Hemiscylliidae > Chiloscyllium > Chiloscyllium plagiosum. Next base: position 78 of record NW_025162150.1, read on the forward strand.
CTTGTGACATCAAGAATTTATCAATCTCTGCCTTGAAGACATTTAGCGTCCCGGCCTCCACTGCATTCCATGGCAATGAATTCCACAGGCCCCACCACTCTCTGGTTGAAGAAATATTTCCGCATTTCTGTTCTGAATTTACCCCCTCTGATTCTAAGGCTGTGCCCACGAGTCCTAGTCTCCTCGCCTAATGGAAACAATTTATTTGCGTCTATCCTTTCCAAGCCATTGATTATATTTTTGCAATACCCAAACAGTTTGCCATTCATCTTTCCACCATAGTTTGAATAACATTTCTCTGGATCATAAACGTGTTGTTTTGTGCAGATTAAAGAAACTAGCCTGACTTGTTGCTAAAACTGACCCTGACCCAGTCTGAGACCGATATCATCGGCCATATCACAAACCTGTTTACATTTAACTTTTGTTGTGAGCAGTGGAGGAGTGGGACTAGAAAAGGAAACAGTGACCCCAAAAAGCCATGGATCTATAGACCGGTGAGCCTGATGTCAGTGGTGGGTAAGTAATTGGAGGGGATTCTGAGGGATAGCATTTACATACATTTGGGATGGCAAGGGCTGATAGGGGTAGACAACGTGTCTTTCTGCATGGGAAATCATGTCTTATTAATTCGGATGAGTTTTTTGAAGAGATAACAAAGAAGATTGATGAATGCAGTTTGGTAGACATTGTGTATATGGACTTCAGCAAGGTGTTCATTTAAAGAACAAAGAACAAAGAAAATTTACAGCCCAGGAACAGGCCCTTCGCCCTCCAAGCCTGAGCCGATCCAAATGTACTGTCTCAATCTGTCGGTCAATTCCTAAGCATCTGTATCCCTCTGCTCCCCACCTACTCATGCATCTGTCCAGACGCATCTTAAATGAATCTACCGTGCCTGCCTACACGTTCCAAATGCCCACCACCCTCTGTGTGAAGTACTTACCGCGTGCATCCCCCTTAAACATTCCACCTCTCACCTTGAAAGTGCGACCTCTCGTTACTGAATCCTTCAACCTGGGAAAAAGCCCATCTCTATCCACCCTGTCTATACCCTTCATGAATTTGTAAACCTCAATCAAGTCCCCCTCAATCTCCATTTTTTCCAGTGAAAATAAAGCTAACCTACTCAGTCCCTCTTCATAGCAAGTATTTCATTCTGATTGGTAGGCAGATGAGTAAGGTTAGGTCACATGGGATACAGAGGAAGCTAGTCACAATTGGCTTGAAGGAAGAGGGATATTTTTCAGATTGGAGGCTTGTGAGCAGCAGTGTGCTGTAAGAATCAGTACTGAGTTCACTGCATTTCATCATTTATGTAAAGGATTTAGATGCGAATATTGGGGCCATAGTTAGTAAGGTTACAGATTACATCAGAAAGGTAGTGTAGTAGATTATCTCAGAGTACAACGAGACCACAATTAGATGGGACAAAGGGGCAAGGAGTGAGAGATGAAGTTTAATTTAAATAAATACGAGGTTTTGCATTTTGTG
>NW_025162151.1:0-1571 GCF_004010195.1 Chiloscyllium plagiosum
GTAAGGGAAATGGGAGGGGGACCTTAAAGGAGTTAAGTGATTGCAGGAGGGAGGGAATTCTCCGAGAATGGGTGAGTCTCAATCCTGATATATGACTCAGAGATGTGAGAGAGAGAGGGGTTTGATGGGAAAAATCATAATCATGTAAAATCAACTAATTCCTTTCTGTGTTTATTCAGCATGAGTCACAAGGAGTAAAATGCAGTGGCTCGGATTCGAACGAGCTGACTGCGGCCACAATGCAGAATATTTTAACATTCAAACCATCAGTGAGTCATGCAGAGACACGCGTTTAAAAACAGCAATAACTACAGTGACAGAGGAGATGTTAGGAAGAGTAGCAGATGCACAACAGGAATATTAGGTGCGCAATAGCAGATATGTGGGATTTCAGAATTAGCTGAAATTCGATACCACCAGACGCTGTTGTGGTTCCATCGAGGACTGCGTGTTGAAGACTGAGTTTGATAGATTTCTAGAAAACAAAAGGTTCAGGGGATAGGGTGGGATATTGGTGTAATTTATGTTTCAATAACAATGTGTTATTAACATTGTGTTAATAACAGTTTCTTCACCAACTTCCCCACACAAGGAAGCACCCATTGCTGCAGTCAGTCACATAACCCTAGTCCCGAGAACCGGAATCAGACAAACTTCGTGGCGTAGCCGCGAATACCAAACTGGAAATGAGCATGTGAAGCTATTCTGTGGCACCAGTGACATGATTGGTAAAGGTGCCTTCATGGAGCCATAGAGTCATAGAGATATACAGTATGGAAGCAGACTATTTGGTCCATGCCGACCAGATATCCCAACCCAATCTAGTCCCACCTGTCACCCGGCCCATATCCCTTCAAACCCTTCCTATTCATATACCCATCCAAATGCCATTGAAATTTTGCAATTGTGCCAGCCTCCACCACTTCCTACGGCAGCTTATTCCATACATGCACCACCGTGTGTATGAAAAAGTTACCCCTAAGGTCTCTTTTATATCTTTTCCTTCTCAATCTAAATCTATGCCCTCGCATTCTGGACTCGCGACCCCAGGGAAAAGACTTTGTCGACTTATCCAAGAGCGTGAAATGCTGAGGCTGGGAATGCTTCTGGTCAATTGGCTCAGAGGAAGCGTGCTGGAGCTTCAAGTGAGAGGTCGATGTGTTAAAAGCGTTCTAAGAGATTTTCCTTAACAAAGTAGTATTTTGTTACTTTGACAGTAAGAACTGCTTTTGTTCACATCGTCCCCACATCAGTCTCTTGCTCTAGTAAACACTCCAATTCAGCGTACATTGCTTCAATTCCACACAGAAACGCGTCCTATTCTCGCTCCATCTGGGATAATCTGAATTGACAATATCATTCTTTGAATGGAGAAATGCAGCAGGGAGTTGTTAGTGCAGCGGTGATCTATTGGGCTAGTAATCTTTGGAGACTGGAACGTGGCTGCTGCTGTTCGTTAAATTCGATGAATAAAATCTGGAAAATAAACCCAATCTCAGGAACAGAGACAACAACTTTATATTGCTAAAGTCTTATTAATTCGTGTCCCTTCGAAAGGGAAATCTGCCGAC
>NW_025162152.1:0-1571 GCF_004010195.1 Chiloscyllium plagiosum
TGGATACAAGGTGTTCAGGAAAGAGAGAACAGGGGGAAAAGGATGGTGACTGGTGGGAGTAGTTAAGGAGATCAGTGCAGAGCTGGAGAAAGAGGATGCCCCAGAAGGGTGAAGGACTGAATCGATTTGGCTCAAGATAAGGAACAAAAAAAGTGCAATTATATTGTTCAGTGCAGTCTGTAATTCACCGACTATTCAAGGGACAAATCTGCAAGAAATTTACGACGAGTTGCAAACATTATAGAGTCATTACAATGGAGACATTTAATTAAACAAAGTTCAACTGGGTTAGTAGCATTGTGAAGGGCAGAGAGGGGCCAGAGTTGTGAGAGTGTGTTCAGGTGAATTTTCTCTAGCCGTCTGTTTCCAGTCCAATGAGAAAGGCAGCTCTGCTAGACCTGGATCTTGGGAATGAGGAGGCCCAAGTAGATCAAGTGTCAGTGAGAGGACATTTAGGGAAGAAGGTCTGATATGGTTGACTGGATAATGAGGTTAGATCACATTGAATCGAGGGATGGCTACAGCTAGCCAGTTTGATGCAAAGTTGGCTTTACAGTAGGGCCAGAGTGTGTTGGTAGAAAGTATTGTTCAGACTGGAAGCATGTGACCAGCGGTATGCTGCCAGAATCACTTCTGACTTCACCATTATTCATCATATACATCAGCCATTTGGATGAGAATCCTGGAGGTATGATGAAACAACTACAAAGAGGCTGGTATCCTGTCACCAAGTCACCCTTTATTTACAGAATACACTGGCTGCAGCCAGCCAGCTTGGAGTCAGTCCCTGAACTCAGGAGACTCTCTGAATCCCCTGTTTATATCAGTCAGCCAGAGCTCCCTGATTGATCCAGGTTAACTACCCCAATCAAGGATCTCATAGTCAATAATATCCACCTGGTTCTAATCATTGTACATGGTTAGTAAGTTTGCCAATGAAATTAAGATTGGTGGCACAGTGAACAGTGAAGGGTACGATGTGATCTCGATTAACTGGGCCAGTGGGCTGAGGAATGGCTGGTGGAGTTTAATTCAGATAAATGCGAGATATTGCATTTTTTTAAGACAAACCAGGGCAGGATTAATGATTGTTAATGATTGGGCTCTGTGGAGTGTTGTCGAAGACAGAGACCTAGGGGTGCAGGTATATAATTCCTTGAAAGTGGCACCACGGGTATAGATAGAGTGGGAAAGTAAGTATTTGGCACACGCCTTCATCAGTGAGAACATTAAGGACAGGAGTTCAGATATCATATTATGGCTGTACAAGACATTGGTAAAGCTACACTTGGAATACTGCATACAATTCTGGTCGCTCTACTATAGGAAGGATGTTATTAAACTGGAAAGGCTTTAAAAAAATTCCAAGCATGTTTCTGAGACTGGAAGATTTGAGTTATGAGGAAGGCTGATTATTGCTTGCACTATTTTCCCTGGAGTGTAGGAGGCTGAGGGGTGACCATTTTGAAGTTTATAAAATCATAGGGTGAATAGCCAAGGTCTGTTCCCGAGAGTAAGGGAGTCCAAAACTGAAGGGTATAGGTTTAAGGTGAGAGAGGAAAGATTTAAAA
>NW_025162153.1:0-1571 GCF_004010195.1 Chiloscyllium plagiosum
TGTCTTTCCCTTAGGCATCTGTTGATGAAATTTTATCCTAAATCAGATAAAAGACGAATCTGGACGATATATTCTGATAAAAGCCCTTATAAATGGAGAGGAATATGGGATTTTAAATTTGTATTGCCTCCCGGCACATCCTTTTAAATTTATAAAGGAAGCCTTCTCAAAATTGATGACTCTCGGTGCTCGTCATACAATTATAGGGGGAGACTTTAATTGTATTATGGATCTGGAAATAAATAGGATTCCCAAGAGTACTGCGGGAGATCGAGACAATTGGTGGATTTAAACAACAAATTAGGATTAGTAGATGTATGGAGATGCCTTCATCCACAAGGCAGAGATTTTTCTTTTTACTCCAATCCATATAAATGCCATACCAGAATCGATATGTTTTTTGCCCCCTCGATTTTTAAAAATTCCATATCATCCTGTAAAATAGGCAGTATAGCAATTTCCGATCACGCTGCTGTATATATGGAAATCAAGACGAGAAACAATGGGACATCCCCCCGGCATTGGCGTATGGACCCTTTCCTGATGAAAGATAGTAAATTTGTAAAGTACTTCTCAAGAATTTAAAACTTTTTTGGAAATTAATTTAGGTACGGCTAGCAACCCATCAATGATGTGGGAGACCATTAAAGCTTATGCGCGAGGTTTGATCATCTCATACTCAGCGACCCAGAAAAAATTAAAGGGAGAACAACAGCATCTGCTTGAAGCTCACTTAAAAGCAGCTGAAACAGCATACGCTGACAGACCTTCTATTATCAAATTGCAAAGGATTACGGCCCTTAGGACAGCTCTAAACACCACGCTAACCCAAACAGCTAAGAGGGAAGTATTATTTGCAAAACAAAGGTTATATGAATTTGCTGATAAACCTGGTAGATACTTAGCATTTCTTGCAAAGAAAAAGAAGGCCTCTCAAACTATCACGTCTATCAAGGAAAGTACGGGTATTTTGACTCACGATCATAAAAGGATTAACACAATCTTTAGAACATTTTATTCTGATTTATATAAATCACAGGATTGTGAAGACAGGACTAGGAGGATGCAGTCATTTTTTAAAAACTTGACCTTTCTGGACCTAACTCCGGAACAGGTATCGGTCCTGAATGTTCCTCTAACAACCCAAGAACTACTTGACACAATCAGGCAACTTCAGAGCGGTAAGGCAACTGGCCAAGATGGCTTTCAAGCTGAATTCTATAAAGAATTTACAGGAATATTGTCTGGTCCACTTATGGACATGTATAACTACTGATTTCGAAGCTCCTTGGATGCTGCCTGAACTGCTGTGCTCTTCCAGCACCACTAATCCAGAATCTGGTTTCCAACATCTGCAGTCATTGTTTTTAACTCGTTGATTATAACTACTCATACAGTCAGAGCTGTCTCCCGCCTTTGCTGAAAGAGGCAAATATCTCTCTTATCCTTAAAAAAGGAAAGGACCCAGAAGATTGCACGTCTTACAGACCAATATCCTTGCTAAATGTAGATTTTAAAATCCTCTCTAAAACGTTAGTATTGAGGCTAGAAAGGGTATTGCCACATATCAT
>NW_025162154.1:0-1571 GCF_004010195.1 Chiloscyllium plagiosum
CCATAATGTTCTGCTGCCATTGAGCAGATATACGCAGAAATACACACACACAACCCTCGACCATCACCCTGTCTCCTGCCCTAAAACAGATATACACAGAAGCACACATACATACAGAACCCTCCACCACCACCCTGTTTGCTGCCATTAATCAGATATGCACATAAACATACACATACACACACACAATCCTCCCCAATCACACTCTCTCCGGTGATTAAACAGATATAAACAGAAACCCACACACATCTCGACACTAACACCCTGTCTCCTGCCATTGAACAGACATACACAGAAACACACATAAACACAGGCACACACACACACGCGCGCGCACAACCCTTGAACAGCAATTTGTTTCCTGTCATTAAGCAATTAAACAGATATTTACAGAAACATACAGACAACCCTCCACACCACCACCCAATCTCCCATCATTTTACATATATACACAGAAACACGCACACCCATTCCTCCAACACCACACTGTCTCCTGAAATTGAACATATAGACACACATACCACCCTCCTCCACCACTCTGTCTCCGGCAATTAAACAGATATATACAGAAACATAAAGACATATCTTCAGCACCACCCTGTCTTCTGCCATTAAACATAGACAGAACCACACACGCACACGTACACACAAGCATTGGCAACCAATTTGTTTCCTGTCAGTAAGCAGATGTACACAGAAACACACACACAACCCTCCACGACCACCCTGTCTACATTCGTTAAACAGTTATATACAGAAACACACACTCACTAACCTCCAAAACCACCCTGTCTCCTGCAATTAAACAGATTTTACAGAAACATCCAGATAAGCCTCCACCATCACCCTGTCTCCTGCCATTAAACAGATATACACAAACATACACACACACCACCATGACCACCCCCTCGCCTATCATTAAACTGATATACGCAGAAACACACACACACAACCCTCCACCATAACCCTGTCTCCTGCCATTGAACAGATATATATAGAAATACACAAACACACAACCGTACACAATCACATTGTTTTCTGCCATTAAGCAGATATGCACAGATACACACGCGCAACCATCAACTGCCATCATGTCTCCGGCAATGAAACAGATATAATCAGAAACAAACACATACCACCCTCCACCACCAACCTGCCTCCTGCAATTAAACAGGAATACCCAGAAACACACACACAGAGAACCCTCCCCACCACCCCGTTTGCTGCCATAAATCAATTATACACAGAAACGCACACACACAAACCTCCACTACCATCCTGTCTCCTGCCATTAAACAGGGATATACAGAAACACAGACACAACACTACACCACCAACCTGTTTTCTGTCATTGATCAGATGTACAGAGAAACACACACACAACCCTCCACTACCACCCTGTCTCCTGCAATTCAATAGCTATGTACAGAAAGGCACACACTCAACCCTCCACTACCACCCTGCCTCCTGCAATTCAACAGATATATACAGAAACGCACACACACAACCCTCCACCACCACCTTATTTCCTGCTGTTGAGTAGATATACACACAAACACGCACTCTACACT
>NW_025162155.1:0-1571 GCF_004010195.1 Chiloscyllium plagiosum
AGAGATCGAGGGAGAAAAGTGATGAGAAAGAATAGGGGAGAGGAAATGGGGAGTCCAGGTTGGAGTGGCGGGGGGACAGAGGGAGTTAAACCCAGCTCTTGAGCTCAGGGGGCGGTGCCCTCCCCTTCCCTAAGGACCAGGACTTGGGGCTGAGCCTGTCTCTCTCCAGCTCAGCTTCTCCAACACAAAGACACACAACAACATCGGTCACTCTGCTGCTCGGCACGCTTTAATCAACATTTTTATTGTTGACAAATGGAAGTGATGGATACAGTCAGTGGGATGGTGCCTTTTCTCACTGGCCCTTGAGTTGTGAGAAACATTGAAATGTTTCCCTGTAACCCCACTGTGGGATTTGGATGGACAAACCAGCGCTACCCTCAGTCTGTTACCATAGCGACAGGCTACGCCATCGCTGAAACACTGAAATGAATTGAAGAAAATCCCGGATGGATTGATTAATGAGGGAATTTGAGTGATGGATGGATTTAGGTGAAGGGAAATATCAGCACATTCTTCAGCTGCTGCCTGAACTTAGTCTGGTTCACGGCATAAATCGCGGTGTTTGTGCAGCAATTGAGGAGCTGCAGCATGAAGCCCAATTCCTGCACAAATTCATAGAGATGCATAGGGGTAACCACAAAATACCACATCCATCTCCATATCGAATACAGCATTAACGTTGACCATAACAGGATGAAATTGGCCGAGATCACAAACAGTAAAATGATGGATTTATTTCGGTTTCTCATTTCTGTGTCAGACTGAGCGTCCCCATTGGTGTGAGCGTGGAGTCTCCTGCGGGCTCTGCTGGTCACTAAAATGTGTCTGACGGTGAGAACATTGAGCAGCAGAATCAGAAGAACTGGGACACCCGGGGTTAGAATGTGGTGGAGGAACTCGATTATGATCCAGACAGTGCTGGCTCGAGCAGCGTCTGTTACATCACAAAACCAGGGGGCATTCCGCAGCCGACACAGAGCCATGAGCATAAAATACCAGAAAATGTTCTTTAAACAGCTCAGCACAGTCACTGCTCCCAGAACCACAGCCGCCGTTTTCTCACTGCAATATTTACTTTTCAGCTTCTGGCAACAAATGGCCACAAACCGATCAAAGGTGAAAGTGACGGTGAACCAGATAGAGCAGTCAGTGGCTGCAAAAAGCAGGACCGCGTGGATATTACACACGGGGACGGAGACCCTCAGGAAATAAAACTGTTCTGGATAAACAATGGGAATGTGTCTCAGGATCAGGTCGAGGATAATGACCAGGAGTTCCGCCGCTGCCATGGCCCCCAGGTAACGTCTGACACATGGAGACAATCCACAATCTTTATAAAGCAGGACGTAGATGGTCACTACGTTAACTGTGAGGAAGGTAAACAAACCCATTATCCATCAGCCTGGAGGCAAAGGAACCCGTTTGACTGGGGACCCAGTGAGATTTCAAATGTGTCCCTGCATTCAGGGATTTATTAAAATAATTGGAACTGGAATAACAATTGGGAAGGTCTGAATTACTGACAAAAATGTGACATAAATCACAATAAACCCTCTCTTCCCAAACAC
>NW_025162156.1:0-1571 GCF_004010195.1 Chiloscyllium plagiosum
ATTCATCCAGGACTTCCTGTACCCACCAGCCTTCCACAATGCACTAACAGGAACATACTGTCTCTGAACATCTGTTCCCTCACGTTTGAAGGCCTCCCCATCTCCAACCATCCCTTTCCCTGTGAAGAACCTTTGCCCAATCAACTTTTGAAAGTTCCTACCTCACACCATCAAAATTGGCCTCACTCCAATATTGAACTTTAATTTTTGGATCAGGTCTGTCCTTTTCTAAACTATTTCAAAACTAATAAAATTATGATCCAATAAGAAAAACAAAAGAAATCCTGATGCTGGAAATCAGAAACAAAAACAGAAAATGCTGGAAAATGTCAACAGGTCTGGGAGCATCTGTGGAGAGAAATCAGAATTGATGTTTCGGGTCCAGTGGCCGTTCTTCAGAACTGATGGTAGCTGGGAGAAAGTTGGCTTTTATAGAGAAGATGGGGTTGGGGATGGGTTGAGGAGTAAGTGACAGGTGAAGAAACAGCCTAAAGTGAGAGATGGACAGTCAGACGGACAAAGGTGTGTTAATGGTCAACTTAGGAAACCCAACCCCAACCCAACCCCCACACACTAGGCCTTGTTATTACATGGTCTGCTATTACACACAGCCAGTTGTTCGCCATGAATTGTCCCCATTGGCTGCTATTCATTCTCATAGGCTGGCTGTCTAGATTTGAACACTATATTTATAATGCCTGTGTACATCTTTCTAATAGACAGCTGAGGTGGTTCTCAGGTTATGTCTTTCCATTCTCGTGTGACCTTCCCGTACCTTCTGCAGATGCTCTGCCTGCTTTGGGTTGGGGATGTTGATTCTGGGTCTGACTAGTAAGACCAGCTTCCAGAACGTTATCATGACTGATAGACGGGTCCTGCCGTTTTACTGGCGCTGCTCACTGTATCCTATCAGGCCGTCACTGACACAGCAACAGTAGCTCCTTGTCCTTGCTGTCGAATCTCTCATCTGACTCAGTTGTGAGGGTGTTATATTCAGGAGGTGATGGATCCTTACAGCCAGAACTTGTATCTCATCTTTCTCCTGTGGCAGAAATCAAGATGGGGAGTCTGTCAGCACCATTTCTCTTGCTGGCTTGTATTTCTGAGTGGAGTCATAACTCTGAAACCTCAAGAATAACCTCTGTCTTGTTGACATTTTATGAAGATGATTCTTGTCGGTCAGCTCCTGTGGATGGTGATCAATGTCCAGGATGAACTTTCTCCCAGAGAAATATATATGAACTTCTCATGTCCATACACCACTGCCAAAAGTGCTTTTTCTATGTGGTATATCGAGTTTCAGCTGAGGGTAGAGCCCGGGATACAAATGTTATTGGCTTTCCTTCTTGTTTCAGGGCTGTCCCAGCACCCTTTGGAGAAACAGCTCCTTATAGAGTGACAGATGGTTTCTGTTGTAGTATGACAGGCTTATCCAGTTGAGATTCAATAAGAGTGTACAGAAGTATCTAACATTTATCCAGAAGCCAGATTCCCAGCAGGTATTCCCTGGACTGGGGGATCACTCTCTGGTCCCAAGAACAGCAGTGGAAGAGAAATGGGAAAAGGACACA
>NW_025162157.1:0-1571 GCF_004010195.1 Chiloscyllium plagiosum
GCAACTTGCTCAGATTTATTGCTTGTCTTTACTCATGTCCTCACTCTTTCGAACTACTTTGCAGTATCTTCACGCATTGTGATGTTTAGTGGTATACAAGTGTTCATGACACGATTCAAAGCCTGTAGATAAGAGAAGCATTATTTGCAAAATTGCTTATGAGCAATTTAGGATTGCCATGGCCACCGGATATTCACACACTTGGACTGTGACTGGAAAGTATAGCATTAGCGAGACATCCACGCAGACAAGTGCAGAATCAAACCTATGTTCCTTCCGCTGTGAGTCAGCAGTACTAACCACTGAGCCACCATGCTACCCAAATACGAATTGTGGTTCCATTAATCTCACGAAATCCTGGGTCAGTGGCGAAATGGTAATAACATTGGGCAAGCAATCTCGCAAGTCTTGACCAAATATCTTTGTTAGAATGTAATGAAATTTCTGTTCTCCCAAGTACTGGAATCGTGAAAATGCCGCATAATGACTGTATAATAATTTTTGTAAAATATCCATCTACTTTGTAATGCCGGTCAGGAATACTTCTGATGTTCTGACATTCAGTTTACTTGATCTAGCCTTAACAAACTACACGACGGCGTCATGGTTGACTCTAGACTGCCCTTACAGATGTTGATCCAGAGATACTTGGACAGTATTAACGTGAAAAAAAATCATCTATGTCCTGCCAATTAAACTTCAAGTTCATTTCGAAACATGGCACATGTTTCAGAAAACATCATTAATGATCACATGAGTCATTGTAAATATATTTCATCGAATCCAAACAGTTTCTTCACTTTTTCGTATCTAGCCTATCTGCAACATTCTTGTGAAGTGATGTGTGTTAGAAAATGGGCAAATCTACTTAGATCCGCGTCGCTGCCTGTTTAGGATTGTGTTTAGGCTGCAGGAATGGATCATGTTCCCGCAGGAACACCATGCCTGTCTCCAAGCCAGAAAAACCTCACAGGTTGAACTGACCAACTGAACAATGACTGACAGATTTCCTAAACTGATATCTCGATTTTCAAAACTGCAGAAGAGAGCGTTTTTACACTTCTGGTCTCATTATCGCCGTGTGTCCTTGAGGGAAAGAAAATCATCGGCTGTTTTATTTTTCTTCCAAATTTCAGTATGGTACGATAGTTCAAAACAGGTAATCTATCCACAGAATGACGTCTCTCGGTCTCAGGCATGAAAAAACTGTTATGGTGACTTGCCGGAAGTAAACTGCAATTTTTAGACAACCACAAGTGAAAAGATATTGATCTGAAGATCCCACAGCTTGTTTTTCTTTTCTGTTTCTGACAACGGAGACTGTCCTGTTGTCGTCTTTAGTATTTTCACGTGTTTTGGACTTTGAATTATTGAAGTATCAAGCTGTTAAGTAAACAATTTGTTTTAGAATTTATTTTCTGCCATGCAGTATTTACTCAAAAATAACACGTACAAGTGGAAGAAAATGTCTACTTCCAGTGCAGAATCCTAATCACACAACTAGATTTGTTCATTTCGAAATGCAGAAATACCCTTGGGAAATTCAATGAGACCCATACTGATATTCTTTT
>NW_025162158.1:0-1571 GCF_004010195.1 Chiloscyllium plagiosum
ACTGACCCTCCAACAGCTACCCCCTCCCTTAGCGCTGACACCCCAAAATCACCAGGTCCCTCAGCACTGACCCTCCAACAGCACCCGGTGCCTCAGCACTGACCCTCCGACAGTGCCCATTCCCTCAGCACTGACCCTCTGACAGCGTCCGGTCCCTCAGCACTGACCCTCCGACAGCGTCCGGTCCCTCAGCACTGACCCTCCGACAGTGCCCATTCCCTCAGCACTGACCCTCTGACAGCGTCCAGTCCCTCAGCACTGACCCTCCAACAGCTACCCCCTCCCTTAGCACTGTCCCCCCAAAAGCACCCGGTCCCTCAGCACTGACCCTCCAACAGCACCCGGTCCCTCAGCACTGACCCTCCAACAGTGCCTGGTCCCTTAGCACTAACCCTCTGATAGTACCCGGTCCTTCAGCACTGACCCTCTGATAGTGCCCACTCCCTCAACACTGACCCTCAGATAGTGCAGCACTCCCTCAACGCTGACCTTCTGACAGTGCGGCACTCCCTCAGCACTGACCCTCCGACAGTGCAGCACTCCCTCAGCACTGTCCCTCCAACTGCGTCCGGTCCCTCAGCACTGACCCTCCAACAGTGCCTGGTCCCTTAGCACTAACCCTCTGATAGTACCCGGTCCTTCAGCACTGACCCTCTGATTGTGCCCACTCCCTCAACACTGACCCTCCGACAGTGCCCACTCCCTCAACACTGACCCTCAGATAGTGCAGCACTCCCTCAACGCTGACCTTCTGACAGTGCGGCACTCCCTCAGGACTGACCCTCCGACAGTGCAGCACTCCCTCAGCACTGTCCCTCCAACTGCATCCGGTCCCTCAGCACTGACCCTCTGACAGCGTACAGTCCCTCAGCACTGACTCTCCGACAGTGCAGCACTCCCTCAGCACTGATCATCTGACAGCGTCCGGTCCCTCAGCACTGACCCTCCGACAGTGCGGCACTCCCTCAGCACTGACCCTCTGATAGTGCCCAATCCCTCAGCACTGACACTCCGACAGTGCAGCACTCCCTCAGCACTGACGCTCTGAGAGTGCGGCACTCCCTCAGCACTGACCCTATGACAGTGTGGCACTCCCTCAGCACTGATCCTCCGACAGTGCCCACTCCCTCAGCACTGACCCTATGACAGTGCGGCCCTTCCTCAGTACTGACCCTCCAACAGTGTGGCACTCCCTCAGCACTGACCCTCTGACAGTGCACACTCCCTCAATACTGACCCTCAGATAGTGCAGCACTCCCTCAACGCTGACCTTCCGACAGTGTGGCACTCCCTCAGGACTGACCCCCCGACAGTGCAGCACTCCCTCAGCACTGACCCTCCCATTGCATCCGGTCCCCCAGCACTGACCCATTGACAGCGTACAGTCCCTCAGCACTGACCCTCCGACAGTGTGGCACCCCCTCAGGACTGACCATCTGACAGTACCCACTCCCCCACCACTGACCCTCTGACAGTGCCCACTCCCTCAGCACTGACCCTCCGACAGTGCGGCACTACCTCAGCACTGACCCTCCGAAAGTACCCACTCCCTCAGCACTGATCCTTTGACA
>NW_025162159.1:0-1571 GCF_004010195.1 Chiloscyllium plagiosum
AAGGTCCAAGGTAGTTTTGCTGAACAAAGAGACTTTGGAGTGCAGGTTCATAGCTCCTTGAAAGTGGAGTCGCTGATAGATAGGATAGCGAAGAAGGCGTTTGGTATGCTTCCCTTGTTGGTCAGAGTATTGAGTACAGGAGATGAAAGATAATGTTGCAGCTGGTTGGAATATTGTGCGCAATTCTGGTCTCCTTCCTATCGGAAAGATGTTGTGAAACTTGAAATGGTTTAGAAAACATTTACAAGGATGTTGCCAGGATTGGAGGATTTGAGCTACAGAGAGAGGCTGAATAGGCTGGGGCCGTTTCGCTGGAGCATCGGATGCTGAGGGGTGACATTATAGAGGTTTTCAAAAGTATAAGGGCATGGATAGGATAAATAGATAAAGTCTTTTCCCTCAGCTCAGGGACTCCAGAAGTGGAGGGCATAGGTTTAGGGTGAGAGAGATAAGATATAAAATACATCTCCAGGGCAACTATTTCACACAGAGGATGGTACGTGTATGGAATGAGCTGCCAGGTGAAGTGGGGGAGGCTGGTACAAGTGCAACATTTAAGAGGCATTTAGATGGGTATATGAATAGGAAGGGTTTGGAGGGTTATGGTCTGGGTGCTGGCAGGTGGACTAGATAGGTTTGAGATATGTGGTTGGCATGGATGGGTTGGACCGAAGGGTCTGTATCCATGCTGTACATCACTATGACTCTATGACTAATATTAATCTCTTTTTTTTAGTGCACAATACTGGTGAGAAAATCCAAAGGGATATTCTCCATGATGAGCTCACAAAGACCCAACAAACCCTGGGAGTTTCAGACATCACAGCAGAATATTATTTCCAAGCACAGAATGTAAGGATATACTTTTTTTTCCCATGTGCATCTGCGTAAGATAGTCTGGGCAGGCCCAGGAAAAGGGAAACCGAGTCCATCTCCAATTCGGTCCCCAAGAACCACTCTACCACACCTGACACAGTACTCCAATATATACAAAGCCTGCAGCAGGACCACATGCAATGGGTAAGAGTGCCTGTTGTCATTCTGCATTTAGGACATGCAAAAGATCATCTCACTTTTTATTTTGAGAAACTCTGGTCTCAGATAGACCCTATGAAGAATTTTCAACTGCATGGAATGGGCCCTATTTCAGATCAAATTCCTTCGAGTATTTTCACTGATATGCTCCCATGTCTCCGAAGAGATCTACACCCCCAACTCTCTCGCACAGACGTCACAGAGCTGCACAATCACATCTGATGGGACACTCTCCAACTAATGATAAAGGGTACTGAAAAAGGGTGCATCCTTTGCAAAAAGAACCCAGTTCTCTGTATCTGATTGATACGTGTCTGTTAAAAGTTTTTTTTAAATCAAATCTCTAATCTGGAAACAAAAACAAAAGAAGTCTCTTCTAGGTAGTCCATACTTACGAGTTATTTGATCAAATGATATCATTGTTTCTTCCTCAAGTAACACTTGGTGGCTCAGTGGTTTGCACTGCTTACTCACAGCACCAGGGTATCAGGTTTGGTTCCAGAGTTGGGTGACTGGCTGTGTGGAGTTAGTATATT
>NW_025162160.1:0-1571 GCF_004010195.1 Chiloscyllium plagiosum
TTACATTCAGACTGACTCTACTTCATGATCTGATGCCAAGTGCTTTCTCTGTCATGCCTTTGTTATCCATTATTGTTAGCGTTACCAATTTTGCCTGAGTTTCCGCAAGGTTTTGAGCCATTGAATATTGATGTTCCATCTTTTGTTCACCCTGCAACCACATCTCCATGGTGTCTAAACATCTTTTATCTTTGTGTCGCAAACCCATCTATCTCATTGACGAGACTTTGTCCACTCCAAAAAAAAATAGTTTACTCTTTCCACAATTTCCTGTCCCATACCTATTGGCTGATGTACAGTTTTCGTTAAACTCTGACCCATCCTTTTCCCTTCTGCTTGTCTTCAGCTACATCCCTGTGCTGTTCTGCTGCTTCACCTTTTCTCTTTGGATTTGGAAAGCTCCTTTCAACTGAACTCTGTCCCTTCATCCTCTCTGTCATTTTAGAGCTCTGTCCATAAACCTACCAACATGATTGGCCTGGACGCTGGTCCCAGCACGGTTCCAGTGGGTCCATCCTAATGGATTCTATTTTAAATCAGCTATGGGAAATGGGTGTCTCTGGCTGACCAGCCTTTCTTGCTCAGCCCTAGCGGCCCTTGAGCTGAGTAACTTGCTCGGCCATTTCAGATGGTAATTGAGAGGCAAACACTTTGCTGTGAGGATGTCGTGCAGACCACGTAAAGTTGGGCAGATGTCCTTCTCGAAAACACAAGTGTTTGGATTATTTTGTACATCAGCAATGGTCCCATACTTATTTGTGGATTGTTGATTGCTATTTTTAAAATTATTGATTTCAAATTCCACCATTTCTGATGGTGGGATTAAAACCTGCCTCCCCTGACATCAGTTGAGGTTTTGGATACACGCTCTATCAATGATACCACTGGGGCATCCCTTCAACTGCTCACTGGTTGCTCATTCCTGTGGACTGAAACCAGTGCATCATGAAGCTAAACCCATTCTTCCAACATGATTTTTCGATCCTGACACCTTTCTGCACTCTAACGATATCACTCAGTATCTCTCCATGTGATATCCCTCCCTGTGTGGTTCTAATTGCTGCCTCTGTCAGTGTCTCTCGCTCTTGCAGCTACTCTGGATCCTGAACCAACAGAATTCTCCACTCCAGAGAGACGCAGCAGCACAGGCCAGGGATGGAGTTTGGAATTTTCCAGGTATCTTTGGAATTCATTGCAATTTTCCCTGTGTAACCTTCACTGCATCTGTCTAATTTCCCATTCTGCCTATTCCTCAGTCTTCTATTGATACTCAGGAAATTCCTGACGCAATAGACTTCCCAACTGTTGGCAGTCCGTTTCATCTATGAACCATCATCTGTGGATAAACGTAATGTGGTCCTGGGGCTTTCCATACCTTTGTGTATTAAAACCTCCAGCACCATCTCTTCAGTAACATGTGCTCTTTTCAAGTCACAGACATGTACAGCATGAAAACAGAGCCTTCAATCCAACTCATCTATGCTGACTAGAAGATCTAAATAAATCCGTTCCACTGACCAGCATTTGGCCCATTGACATCTAAACCATTAAAATTCTTATACCCATCCAGA
>NW_025162161.1:0-1571 GCF_004010195.1 Chiloscyllium plagiosum
GAATGCACCAGATGGGGAAAGCAACCGCAGGGGGTATGTACACCTGAAATATGGAGCTTGTTCAAGGAAGAGCTCCTGCATGTCCTTGATAAGTATGTGTGCGTCATGCAGGGAATATGAGGTCGAGACTCTGAGCCATTTTTACTGAAAAAGTTGACTTTCTTGTCAAAAGGGAGAAGGAGGCGCATGTAAACATGAGATATGAAGGCTGAAATAGGGCACTTGAAAATTAAAAGCTGGCCAAGACGGTCCAAAAGAGAGAGCTACTTAGAGCGAAGAGGAGACATGAGAAGTCTTTCACTGGCATAAAATACAGAGACATGGGATTGATCGTGATTTAGCGGTTTAAGTCTGTAATTGGCGAGCAGGTAGTTGATGGGATATATTCATCCTGGAGTTCAGTTACTCATGGTGTACCACTAGGTTCCTTTTTGGATCCACTGCTGTTTGTCACTTTTATAAATGACCTGGGTTAGGGTCATGAATGATGAGTGACTTCGTTGAATACACTAAGCTTGATGGAATTATCAACAGTGCCAAAGTCTGCTGCGGATTACAGAGGGACATGGATAATCTGCAGATCTGAGCTCACAGGTGGCAAATGGAGTTTAATATGGAACAGTGTGAGATGATTTACTTTGGAAGGAGAAACAAGAATAAAGAGTTCTGGGCTAATTGTAATCTTCTTGGAAGTTTAAATGAGCAGAGAGGTCTCGGTGCCTATGTACATAAAACTATGAAAGTTAACATCCACGTTGATCGATTTGCTTGAAAGGAGCACAGTGTGTTCGATTTTATTGGGAGAGGGATTAAGTTTCAGGACCAAATGATCCCTTTGCAGCTCCAGAAATGTCTCTGCTGTTGCCAAACTTGTAGAGTTGCGTGCAGTTCTGATCGTCACATTATTGGACGGATGCGCAAGCATTGGAAAGGGTACAGATATGATTTCCTAGGATGTTGCCTCCTATGATGGGAAGGTCTAATGAGGAAACGCTGAGGGACTTGAGGCTGTTTTTGATAGAGATGAGAATTTTGAGAGGTGAATTAATAGAGACATAAAAGATGATCAGAGGTTGACGTAAGGTGAACAGTGAAGGCCTTTTTCTTCAAATGGTAATGGTTGGCACAAGGGCACATCGATGTAATTTGAGGGTGATAGATGCCGAGGTACATTCCATTCTCAGAGAGTCGTAAGGGTGCTGAACGTCTTACCTTCAACAGTCATAGACTCACCAACCTTCAGGGCAATTAAATGATCATTGGATAAACTTACAGATTATAATGGTAAAATGCTGTTCAAATGGACTTCAGATTGGCATCATAGTTCTGTGCAACATTAGGGCCAAGGGTACGTTTTTGCGGTGTAATATTCTGGGTTTGAACTGATCTTCAGCTTGAAGTTGCAATCATCTCTGGTCACTATCAGTAAAGCAAAGACCTGGCGAGAATCGAATGCACAATTTTGGCAGCTCATGTCCTGCCGTTCTGTCATGCAAGTATAGCAAACTAACTAATTGCACCACTGGACCTGTCATCTAATGATGACGATTGGCTCCTGAACTTACCACTGG
>NW_025162162.1:0-1571 GCF_004010195.1 Chiloscyllium plagiosum
TTGCGGGTAGGTAAAAGAGGTGGGAAGTGGCATTGAATAATCAGGGATAATATCACAACTGCAGAACTGGAGGTCATTGAAGAGGCTACACAGTCAGTATGGATGGAAGTCAGAAACAGGAAAAGAGCAGTCACTTTATTGGGAGTTTTCTACTGGCCCCCCAATAGCAACAGAGACGTAGAGGAGCAGATGTTGGAAAGGTGCAGAAGTATCAGTGTTGCTGTCAAGGGTGGCTTTAACTTCTCTAACATTGTTTGGAACCTCCTTAGTTCAAATAGTCTGGATGGAGCAATTTTTGTCAGGTGTATCCAGGAAGGAGTCCAGACTCAATATGTACATAGGCCATCTAAAAGGGAGGCCATATTGAATTTGGTGCTTGGCAACGAAACAGGCCAGATCTCTCGGGAGAACATTTCAGTGATAGTGATCACAACTCCCTGACTTTTACTATAGTCATGGAGAGGGATAGGAGCAGACAGTATGAGAAAGTAATTCGAGGAAGGGGAATTACAATGCTATTAGGCAGGAACTGGGCATCTAAATTGGGAACAGATGTTCTCAGGGAAGTGCACAACAGAAATGTGGAAGTTGTTTAGGAAGCACTTGCTGATAGTGCTGAAAAGGTTGGTCGCATGGAGGCAAGAAAGGGATGATAGGATGAAGGAACATCGGGTGACAAAGAATGTGGAACATCTAGTCAAGAGGAAGAAGGAAGCTTACTTAAGGTTGAGGAGGCAAGGATCAGACAGAGCTTTAAAGGGTTACAAGGTAGCCAGAAAGGAACTGAAGAATGAATTTATGAAAGTTCAAAGGGGGCATGAAAAAGCTTTAGCAGGTAAGATTTAAGGAAAACCCGAAAGCATTCTACACTTACGTGAGGAACAAGAGGATGGCCAGAGTGAGGGTAGGGCCAATCAGGGATGGTAGAGGGAACTTACACCTGGAGTCAGAGGAAGTAAGGAAGGTCCTAAATGAATACTTTGCTTCAGTATTCACTACTGAGAGGCACCTTGGTGTTTCTGACGACAGCGTAAAACAGACTGATATGCTAGAACAGGTTGATATTAAGAATGAGGATGTGCTGAAAATATTGAAAAACGAGAGGTAAGTCCCCTGGGCCAGAGGGAATATACCCAAGGTTACTACAAGAAGCAAGGGAAGAGATTGCTGCGTCTTTGGTGATGATCTTTGCAGAAAATGTGTTGCTGGAAAAGCGCAGCAGGTCAGGCAGCATCCAAGGAACAGGAGAATCGATGTTTCGGGCATAAGCCCTTCTTCAGGAACGATCTTTGCATCCTCACTGTCCACTGGAGTGGTGCCAGATGATTGGAGCATGGCAAATGTTATTGTTCAAGAAAGGGAATAGGGATAATCCTGGGAATTACAGATCAGTAAATCTTACATCTGTGGTCGGCCAATTATTAGAGAGGATTCTGAGAGACAAGATATATGATTACGTGAAAAATCACAATTTGCTAAGAAATAGTCAGCATGGCTTTGTGAGGGGTAGGTCATGCCTCACAAACCTTCTTGAATTCTTTGAGGATATGACAAAGCACATTGATGAAGGT
>NW_025162163.1:0-1571 GCF_004010195.1 Chiloscyllium plagiosum
AATCGTCCGTCCAAAATTAATCATTTCACACTTAATCCAGGTTGAACTCGAAATGCCACTTATCAAACCAGTTCTGCATCCTGCCAATGTCTCGATAGTTTTCAGACTCTCTACAATTCGAACAACTATCGTTTCTTCGGCATCCTGGCCAACGCAACCTTCCAATTACTTATCGAAGTCATTTATATAAATCACAATCAGCAGAGATCCGAGAAACGACTCCTGAAGAACACCACTGCTTACCAACTCCAAGGCTGAAGACTTTCAATATATTACCACCCTCTGTCTGCAATGAACCAGCCAATGCTGATTTTCCTACATCCCATGCCTCCTTACTTTCAGAATGAGTCTACGATGGGGAATATTTTCACACGCCATCTTAAAATCAGTGGACCCCATATCCACTGCCCTACCTTCGTCAATGTGTTTTGTCATATCCTCAAAGAATTCAATAATTTTTGTGAGGCGTGATCTGCCTCTCACACGGGTTTAGTGATTATATCTAATCAAGTTATGGCTTTCTAAATCATCAGAAATTCTCTCTCTCAAAATCCTCACTATTTATTTGCCCACCACATACATAAGGGTGATTGGTCTGTCATTCTAAGAATAATCTCTTTTCCCTGTCTTGAACAAGGCATTGAATTTGCCACCCTCCAATCATCTCGAAATCCTCAAGTGAACAGTGAGTACGTCAACATCATTGCCAAAGTTGCAGCAATCTCTTTCCTCGCGTCCTGTAATAACCTCAGCTTTATCCCGGCTGGCCCAGGGGATTTATGCATATCAAATTCAGAATCCTCTAAACTTGGTTCTTCACTCTTCATTGTCAGCAAAAGTTGAGAGTGTGTTGCTGGTAACCAATAATCCATTCTCCTTTTGCCTTCGTTCCCGATCAAAATGCCTTTTGGCCATATTCGTATGACCAACCCCTTGAGAGGTATTGATGTCTGCAGTTCTTATGAAATGGTTCACCTCACTGAATTTCCTTTCGAATTGTTAAGATCCACTAAACATTTCTTTTAAAGGCTCACCTATCACTGTAAGTAACACTAATACTTTATTGTCAACAGCAAATTTGCATGTTTTTGATTTCTGGCCTGCTTCCTGTTTCATTTTGCATTGTGATACGCTTAAATCCTGTGAAGTCAACTCCCCGCCACTATTTGATCACTACCAAAAATATGACATATAGTCCAAGTATGTGGTTTCTGACTTATTAATATCTCCTCAATCAATTTTAGCAGTTCTCTCACTTCATGCACCGAAACAAAATCAAATGGAATGAACTTCTTCGCTTCGTTTGCTGCATCTTAGGTGGCAAAAAGGAGAAATGGAATTCACTTATCCCAATCATTTGGATATTCTTGACTGTGAGCCCTTGACACGTTCTTTAGTATCTGATGCCACATTTGTATCGTTCCCGTAGATTCATGCCGGTATCCATAACTTCCTTGAATAATCGTGTTGTGAAGCTTGATCCTTGTTTTGATTACATCTACTGCGTATACCGTAAAATAATTCTGGAACTCGTCCATAATGGTTTTACGTGGTGATATTGAAAAAAGGAA
>NW_025162164.1:0-1571 GCF_004010195.1 Chiloscyllium plagiosum
GCATTTTCTGAGGTATTGAGGGAACACAATCTGCTGTATTGAGGAAGCACTTTATGAGGTATTGATGGAGGACTTTCTGAGGTATTGAGGGAGCACTATCTGATGTACTGAGGGAGGACTATCTGTGGTATTGATGTAGCACTTTCTGAGGTATTGAGGAAGCAGTTTCTGAGATACTGAGGGAGCACTTACTGAGGTATTCAGGGAGCACTATCTGAGGGACTGAGGGAACAAGTTCTGAGGTATTGAGGAAGCACTCTCTGAGGTATTGAGGGAGAACTATCTGAGGTACTGAGGGAGCACTTTCTGAGATATTAAGGGAGCACTATCTGAGGTATTGAGGGAGCAATATCTGAGGTACTGAGGGAGCACTTTCTAAAGTATTTAGGGAGCACTTTCTGAGGTACTGAGTGAGAGCTATCTGAGGTACTGAGGGAGAACTATCTGAGGTACTGAGGGAGCAGTTTCTGAGGTATTGAGGGAGCACTTTCTGAGGTACTGAGAGAGAACTATCTGAGGTATTGAGAGAGAACTATGTGAGGTATTGTGGGAGCACTATCTGAGGCATTGAATGAGAATTATCTGAGGTATTGAGGGAGCACATTCAGACGTATTGAGAGAGAACTATCTGAGGTATTGAGGGAGCTCTTTCTGAGGTATTGTGGGAGTACTATCTGAGGCATAGAGGGAGAACTATCTGAGGTATTGAGGGAGCACTTTCAGAGGTATTGAGGGAGAACTATCTGAGGTATTGAGGGAGCACTTTCTGTTGTATTGAGGATGCACTTTCTGAGGTACTGAGGGAGAACTATCTGAGATACTGAGGGAGCACTTTCTAAGGTACTGAGGGAGAACTATCTGAGGTATTGATGGAGAAATATCTGAGGTATTGTGGGAGCACTATCTGAGGCATTGAGGGAGAACTATCTGAGTTATTGAGGGAGCACATTCAGAGGTATTGAGGGAGAACTATCTGAGGTATTGAGGGAGCACTATCTGAGGCATTGAGGGAGCACTATCTGAGGTACTGAGAGTGCACTTTCTGAGGTACTGATGGAAAACTATCTGAGGTACTGAGGGAGAACATTCGGAGGTACTGAGGAAGCACTATGTGAGGTCCTGAGCGAGTACTATCTGAGGTATTGGTGTAGCAATTTCTGAGGTATTGAGGGAGCACTATCTGAGGTAGTGAGGGAGAACTATCTGAGGTATTGAGGAAGCACTTTCTGAGGTATTGAGGAAGCACATTCTGAGGTACAGAGGGAACACTATCTGAGGTATTGAGGGAGCACTATCTGAGGTACTGAGGGAGCACTGTCTGAGGTACTGAGGGAGAACTTTCTGAGGTATTCAGAAAGCACTTTCTGAGGTATTGAGGAAGCACACTCTGAGGTACTGAGGGAGAACTATCTGAGGCATTGAGGGAGCACTATCTGAGGTGCTGAGGGAGCACTTTCTGAGGTACTGATGGAGAACTATCTGAGTACTGAGGGAGAACATTCGGAGGTACTGAGTGAGAACTATCTGAGGTTTTGAGGGAGCACTTTCTGAAGTATTGAGGGAGCACTTTC
>NW_025162165.1:0-1571 GCF_004010195.1 Chiloscyllium plagiosum
TATTGGTCAGTGTATGGAGTAGAGGCGTTCAGAAGTCTCGTTGTGGCTGTACCGGACATTGATTAGGCTACTTTTGGAATATTGCATGCAATTCTGGTCTCCCTCCTTTCGGACAGATATTGTGAAATTTGAAAGGTTTCAGGATATGTTTACAAGGATCTTGGCAGTTTTGGAGGATTTGGGCAGTAGGGAGAGGTTGAATAAATGAGAGGGCTTTTGCCTGGAATGTCAGCGGCGGAGGGGTGATCTTATAGACTTTTATGAAATCATGAGGGACACGGATAGGATAAATAGACAATGTACTTTCCCTGGGTTGGGGGAGTCCAGAACTAGAAGACATAGGATTAGTTTGAGAGGGGAAAGTTCTCAAAGAGATCTAACGAATTTTTTTTTCATTCAGAGGGTGGTACGTTTATGGAATGAGCTGCCAGAGGAAGTGGTGGAGGTTAGTAGTAGTGGTGGAGAATTGTAGCATTTAAAAGGCATCTGGCTGGGTATTTGAACAGGATGCGTTTGGAGGGATATGGGCCGGTGCTGGCATGTGGAACGAGATTGGGTTGCAATATTTGTTCGGCATGGACGAGTTGGAGTGACGGGTCTGTTTCTGTGCTGTGTATCTCTCTGATTCTGTGACTGAGTGCCTTTCTAAAATCCATATCCACCACATCCACTGCTCGACCTTCATCAACTTGTCTCTTCACATTCTCAAAAAATTCAATATGGCTTCATCTGCCCACCCTCACGAAGCCATGCTGACTATCTTTAATTTTATTATTATCTATTATTTTCTTTCCAAACCGTCATAAGTCCTTTCTCTCCTTTCTCGTACCTTGCTTACCACAGACTTAAGACTGACTGATCTTTAATTCCCAGGGATTTCCCTATTTACTTTCCTAAACCGAGGAAACACATTGACCTCCCTCCAGTCATCCAGTCCAACCCCTGTGGAGAGTAAGGATGTAAATATCAGAGCTAAAGACACATCAATCTCGTGCATCGTTTCCTGTAGTATCCTTGGGTATGTCTGGTCTGGCCAGGGAGACTTATCCATGTTAATTGTCACCAGAGTTTCCAGCACATCGACTTCCTTAGCTTCGATCTGTTCAAGTCAATTAATCTCGTCCACCGTGTTCTCACTCTGAACAATGTTACGACACTGTGGTCAAACTTTCTGCTCATTAAGCCAAAGAGACGGAAAAGCTCACATTGGCTCATAATCTATTAAAGAATGAGTAACAAATAACTACCCAAATTCCACTATTTAAAAAAAAGCACTTTAATTTTTAACTCTGAAAGTGAACATTAAAAGAACAACTATTTACAATACTAAGTCTGACTCTTCTTACAGATTTGTTATCTACCTCCAACTCTATAACAACATACTGATCCAATAAATCCTTTATTAAACTTACAGAAACTCAATTTCAAAAGAAACCAAGCAGCAGCTGTCGTCTCCGGTGTTGACCTTCCTTTGATTGTAGATATCCCTCGGTCATTTTTGGTGTTCTGCTGCAAGGATGTTTCAGATGAAAAAGTAAATTTGACAGAGAGTATGCTGAGTAGCAATACTT
>NW_025162166.1:0-1571 GCF_004010195.1 Chiloscyllium plagiosum
AGTCTCTTACATTATTCAAATAAGAAAAAGGAAAGAAAAACAATGGATAACACAGAAATTGGGTAGCGAGATACATGCTCGGAATGTGTTAACATCAAATGTTACAAAACCCATATTCGTGCGGGATTCCTCTCCCAAGGGGCCCCGGACCAGCCAGGTTTTTAATCTCAATTAAATAAAAGTCCTTGTTAGGATAGCCGAAATATCTGTATTTATGTAAAACAAGAATGGCTGCCATATTTTATGAAATAATTCGGTGCACCATATTTGTAAGGATGTCAAGGGCAATACGTTCCATAATTAATCTGTGCCAATATGAAATGTCCAGGGGGGCCCTCAGCCACCCAGTTTACCAAAATATTTTTCCTCGCACAGAAGGAGAGAATAGAAAATAATCTCTTCCCGTGCATATCCAGGAAGGGTAAGTTTGAAAAGCCCAAAAGGAGAGATACAGGGTCCAGTTTAATTTCCGTTCCTAAAATTTCTCTCAGGGTACTTGCTATTTTAGTCCAGTATCTACGGATCTTATGACAGGTCCATAGGCAATATACAAGAGTGCCCACCTCTATTTTACAATTGAGACACATTGGAGATGCTCCTGCCTAAAATTTTGCCAAGCGATCCAGTGCGATATGGGCCCTATGAAGTATCTTCAGCTGGGTAGCCTGAGTTCTGTTGCAGATGGTGATTCATCTGGCGTTTTCCCAAATGTCATTCCACATTTCTATAGAGATCTCTAGTCCCAAATCCTGATCCCATGTCTGAAGCAGATTGTCCATATCTCCCGAAACTTCATCATGTAGTAAATGATGAATAGTACTGACGGAAGATACCCCCATTGGTCGTAGTACTCTACATTCTCTATCTGATTTATAAAGACTGTCTAATAACATAGTATTCTTCTGTATATAATCTCGAATTTGGAAGTATCAAAAGAGGTCTCCATTCGGTAATCCTAAATTCTGACACAGCTGTTCAAAAGACATCAGGACCCCATCTTTAAATAGGTCCCCCAGACATGAGATACCCCTCCATCTCCAGAGTTTCAAAGTGGCATCTGTAAACCCCGGTTGAATTCCCCATGCTCCCACTATCGGAGCATAGGGGGGTGTCTTATGTGAGTTGCCCTCATTTTGCCGGATTATATTCCAAGCTTTAATTGTGTTTAGTATTATAGGGTTTTTACAGTGATCTGTAATGATTTTCGTCTTGTCTGAAAATAAAAGGTTAATAAGTGGGCATTTTACTTGAGAAACCTCGATGTCCAGCCTGATTGATTGCGGGTCAGGCAAGACCCAATCAGCTATGTAACTTAATAGGGAACTTAACTGATATTTCGTAAAATCTGGGAAGTCCAATCCTCCCCTTGCCTGTGGGAGCTAGAGCTTCTTCAGCTTAATGAGGGGCCGTCTATGATTCCAGATAAAGGTATCCATCCAGCCATATAATTTACGTAGTGCCAGCCTCGGCAGCATCACCGGAAGCATTTTAAAAGGGTATAGGAGACCGGGCAGGACATTCATTTTAATTAGTGCTGATCTACCTAGCCAAGAAATTGGAAGGTCTCCCCA
>NW_025162167.1:0-1571 GCF_004010195.1 Chiloscyllium plagiosum
TGCTTTCTTATCTCTGTAACATTGCCAGACTTGTTTTCCTATCTCTGTAACATCTCTAGACTTGTTTTCCTATCTCTGTAACATCTGCAGCCTTGCTATCCTTTCTCCGTAACATCTCCAGACTTGCTTTCCTGTCTCTGTAATATCTCCATGCTTGCGTATCTCCCTCTGTGACAGCTTCAGCCTTGCTTTCCTCTCTTTCCGTAACATCTCCTGCCTTGCATTCATATCTCTGTAACATTACCAGCCTTACTTTCCTATCTCTGTAACGTCTTTCCCCTCTCTGTATCATCTCCAGCCTTGCTTTGCTCTCGCACGTTAACATCTCCAGCCTTGCTTTCCTATCTCTGTAACATCTCCAGACTTGCTTTTCTTTCTCTGTAACATCTCCAGCATTGCTTTCCTCTCTCTGCAACATCGCCAGCCTTGCTTTCCTCTCACTGTAACAGCTCCAGTCTTGCTTTCCTCTCCCTGTAACATCTCCAACCTTGCTTTCCTCTCCCTGTAACATCTCCAACCTTGCTTTCCTCTCTCTGTAACATCACCAGCCTTGCTTTTCAATCTCTGTAACATCTCCAGACTTGGTTTCCCCTCTCTGTAACATCTCCAACCTTGCTTTCCTCTCTCTGTAAATATCTCCAGCCTTGCATTGCTATCTCTGTAACCTCTCCAGACCTGTTTTCCTATCTCTGTAATATCTCCAGAATTACTTTCGTATCTCTGGAACATTACCAGCCTAGCTTACCTATCTCTGTAAGATCTCCAGCATTGCGTTTCTCACTCTGTAACATCTCCAGCCTTGCTTTCCTATCTCGTTAACGTCTCCAGCATTGTTTTCCTCTCCCTACGTAACATCTCCAGCCTTGCTTTCCGATCTCTGTAACATCTAGATTGTGCTTTCCAATCTCTGTATCAACTCCAGCCTTGCTCTCCTATCTCTGTTACACCTCCAGCCTTGCTTTTCCCTGTCTGCAACATCTCCAGCCTTTCTTTCCTATCCCTGAAAGGTCTCCTGACATGCTTTCCCCTCTCTGAAACCTCTCCAGCCTGGCTTTCCTCTCTCTCCGTGAAATCTCCAGTCTTGCTTTCCCATCTCTGTAACATCTCCAGCGTTGCTTTCCTATCTCTGTAACATCTCCAGCCTTGCTTTCCTCTCTCTGCCACCTCTCCAGACGTTCTTTCCTAGCGCTGTAACACCTCCAGACGTACTTTCGTATCTTTGGAACATTACCAGCGTTGCTTTCCTATCTGTCTAACATCTGCAGTCTTGCTTTCCTCTCTCTGTAATATCTCCAGCCTTTCGTTTCTCTCTCTGTAACATCTCCAACCTTTCTTTCCAATCTCTGTAACAACTCCAGGCTTGCTTGCCTACCTCCTTAACCGCTCCGCCCTGTCTTTTTATCTCTGTAACATCTCTAGCCTTGCATTCCTCTCTCTCCTGAACATCTCCATCCTTGCTTTCCTATCTCTGCAACATCTCCAGCCTTGCCTTCTTATCACTATGAGATCTCCAGGCTTGCTTTCCTCTCCCTGTAACTTCTCGAGCCTTGCTCTCATCTCTCTCTGTAATA
>NW_025162168.1:0-1571 GCF_004010195.1 Chiloscyllium plagiosum
GCTGGGGACAATTACTCCGACTGACAACAGGCAATATAGTTGTTGGGGACAATTACTCTCACTGACAACAGGCATTGTTTTTGCTGGGGATAATTAATCTCACTGACAATAGGCATTATTGTTGCTGGGGATAATTACTCACACTGTCAACTGGCATTGTTGTTGTTGGGGATAATTACTCACACTGACAACAGGCATTATTGTTGCTGGCGATAATTGCTCACACTGACAACAGGCATTATTGTTGTTGGGGATAATTATTCACGCTGTCAACACGCATTATTGTTGTTGGGGATAATGACTCACTCAGACAAGAGATATTATTGTTGCTGGGTATAATTACTCACACTGACAACAGGCATTATTGTTGCTGATAGTAGTTACTCTCACTGGCAGCAGGCATTATTGTTGCTGGGGATAATTACTCACACTGACAACAGGCATTATTGTTGCTGTGGAAAATTACTCACACTGACAACAGGCATTACTGTTTTTGGGGATAATTACACACACGGTCAACTGGCATTTTTGTTGCCTGGGAAAATTACTCACTCTAGCATCAGGCACTTTTGTTGCTGCGTTTAATTACACAGACTGATAAGAGGCATTATTGTTGCTGGGGCTAGTAACTCACACTGACAACAGGCATTATTGTTGCTGGGGATAATTACTCACACTGACAACAGGCATTATTGTTGCTGTGGACAATTACTCACACTGACAAAAGGCCTTATTGTTGCTGGGGATAATTACTCACACTGACAACAGGCATTCTTGATGCTGGGGAAAGTTACTCACACTGGCAACGGGCATTATTGTTGTTGGGGATAATTACTCACTCTGGCAACAGGCATTATTGTTGCTGGGGATAATTACTCACACTGACAACAGGCATTATTGTTGTTGGGGATAATGACTCACTCTGACAAGAGATATTATTGTTGCTGGGGATAATTACTCACACTGACAACAGGCATTATTGTTGCTGAGGATAAATACTCACACTGGCAAAAGGCATTATTGTTGCTGGGGATAATTACTGACACTGACAACCGACATTATTGTTGCTGGGGATAATTTCTCACACTGACTGCAGGCCGTCTTGTTGCTGGAGATAATTACTCAAACTGACAACAGGCATTATTGCTGCTGGGGATGATTACTCATACTGGCAACAGGCATTATTGTTGCTGGGGATAATTACTCACAGTGACAACAGGCAGTATTGTTGCTGGGGATAATTACTCACACTGAATACAGGCATTATTGTTGCTGGGGATAATTACTCACACTGACAACAGGCATTGTTGTTGCTGTGGACAATTACTCACACTGACAACAGGCATTTTGTGGGGGGATTAATTACACACACGGTCAACTGGCATTATTTTTGCGAGGGAAAATTACTCACTCTGGCATCAGGCATTGTTGTTGCTGTGTTTAATTACTCAGACTGACTAGAGGCATTATTGTTGCTGGGGACAGTAACTCACACTGACAACAGGCATTATTGTTGCTGGGGATAGTTACTCACACTTACAACAGGCATTATTGTTGTTGGGGATAATTAC
>NW_025162169.1:0-1571 GCF_004010195.1 Chiloscyllium plagiosum
AGACAGTGCTCCCTCAATACCTCAGAAAGTGCTCACTCAAAATCTAAGAAAGTGGTCCATCAATATCTCAGAAAATGCTCACACAGTACCTCGGGTACTTCTCCCTCAGTACCTCAGATAGTGCTTCCTCAGTACGTCAGAAAGTGCTCCCTCAGTACATTAGAAACTGGTCCCTCAGTGCCTCGGACAGTGCACCCTCAATACCTCAGAAACTGCTCCCTCAATACCTCAGAAAGTGCTCCCTCAGTAGCTTAGAAACTGGTCCCTCAGTTCCGCGGACAGTGCTGCCTCAATACCTCAGAAAGTGCTCCCTCAATACCTCAGAAAGTGCTCCCTCAATACCTCAGACAGTGCTCCCTCAATACCTCCGAAAGTGTTCCCTCAGTACCTTAGACAGTGCTTCCTCAATGCCTCAGAAAGTGCTCCCTCAGTACCTCAGAAAGTGCTCCCTCAGTACCTCAGACAGTGCTGCCGCAATGCCTCTGAAGGTGCCCCCACAATACCTCAGAAAGTGCTCCCTCAATACCTCAGATATTCCTCACTCAATATCTCAGAAAGTGCTCCCTCAATACCTCAGACAGTTCTCCCTCAATTCCTCAGATAGTGCTCACTCAATACTTCAGATAGTGCTCCTTCAGTACCTCATATAATTCTCCCTCAGTACCTCAGATAGTGCTCCCCCAATACCTCAGAAAGTGCTCTCACAATTTTTCAGATACTTCTCCCTCACTACCTCAGATAGTGCTCCCTCAATACCTCTGGACGTACTCCCTCAATATCTCACAAAGTGCTCCCTCAGTACCTCAGAAAATGCGCCCTCAATACCTCAGAAAGGGCTCCCTCAATACCTCAGATATTTCTCCCTCAATACATCAGAAAGGTCTCCTCAATACCTCAGATAGTGCTCACTCAATACTTCAGATAGTGCTCCCTCAATACTTCAGATAGTGCTACCTCAGTCCCTCATATAGTTCAGTCTCAGTACCTCAGATAGTGCTCCCCAAGAACCTCAGAAAGTGCTCCCACAATTTTTCAGATAGTTCTCCCTCTCTACATCAGACAGTGCTCCCTCAGTACCTCTGGAAGTGCTCCCTCAATGTTTCACAAAGTGCTCACTCTGTACCTCAGAAAGTGCTCACTCAATACCTCAGAAAGTGCTCCCTCAATCCCTCAGATAGTTCTCCCTCAGTACCACCGAAAGTGCTCCCTCAGTACCTCAGAAAGTGCTCCCTCAATACCTCAGAAAGTGCTCCCTCAATACCTCAGATAGTTCTCCCTCAATACATCAGAAAGGTCTCCCTCAATACCTCAGATACTTTTCCTTCAATATCTCATATAGTTCTCCCTCAATACCTGAGATAGTTCTCCCTCAATATCTCATATATTTTTCCCTCAGTACCTCAGATAGTGCTCCCTCAATACCTCAGAAAGTGCTCCCTCAATATTTCAGATAGATCTCCCTCAATACCTCAGATAGTGCTCCCACAATACCACAGAATGTGCTACCTCAGTACTTCAGAAAGTGCTCCCTCAATAGTTCCGATAATGCTCCCTCAATACCTCAGATAGTG
>NW_025162170.1:0-1571 GCF_004010195.1 Chiloscyllium plagiosum
TCAGATCGATCTCTTTCCTCACTATCTCCCTGGGCCCCACCCCACCTTACGAGTTTAAAGCCTCCCATGCAGTTCTAGCAAATTTCCCTGCCAGTATATTAGTTCCCTTCCAATTTATGTGCAATCCGTACTTCTTGTACAGTTCACTTCTACACCAAAAGAGATTCCAATGATTCAAAAATGTGAATCCTTCTCCCATACACCAGCTCGTCAGCCATGTATGCATCTGCTCCAACCTCCTATTCCTGCCCCTACTAGCTCGTAACACTGGGTGTAATCCAGATATGTATGTTTGGTCACCACTGAGTGGGGAGCTGTGTTTATTATTATGGTCTATGAATGGTCAGGTTTGTACGGGGGAATTATGTTTACCGTAAGTGTGTATGATTGTTCGTTTTTTTATGAGTAAGCTGTGATTTGTATTATTGTCTATGAATGGTCAGTTTTGTTTTGGGAGTTGTGTTTAATATTATCGTGCATGGATGTTCCGTTTTGCATGATACAAAAACGAGCCATATTTTGTATCATAATCTCTGAATGCCCATTTTTTGTTTGGACTGTATTTAATATTCTGGTCAACCAATGGTCGGTTTTGTATGGGTGAGCTACGTTTAGCATTATGGTGTATGAGTAGGCAGTTTCATGCCAGGAGCTGTGTTTAAATTTATGGTCCAGGAATGGCTCGTTTTGTGAATGGAACCGTATTTCATTTTAGTCAATGAATGGCCAGTTTTCAGAGGGGAGCTGTGTTTATCATTACAGTCTGCCAATGGTCAGTTTTGTGTGGGGCAGGTGTGTTTAATATTGCGGTAAATGAATAGTCACTTTTCTTTCGGAAGCTGTGTTTAATGTCACGGTCTATGAATGCCCAGTTTGATGTGGGTGAGCTGTATTTAATATTACGGTCTGCGAGCGGTGAGTGTCTCGAAGTCAGCAGTGTTTAATGCTACACACTATAAATGGTCAGTTTTGTGTGAGTGAGCTGTGTTTCATGTTGGAATCGCGAATTGGTCAATGTCGTGAAGTCAGTTGTGTATAACGTTACAGTTTATGAATGGTAATTTTAGCGTGTAAAGCTGTGTTTAATATTATGATCTATGCATGGTCAGTTATGCTTGGGGAGCTACGTTTACCATTACGGTCATTGATTGGTCAGTTTTGCGTGGGGAGCTGTGTTCCATATTTCAGTATATAAAAAGCCAGTTTTGTGTGGAAGCTGTGTTTAATATTACTGTCAATTAGTCATCCGTTTTGGGTGTGGAGTTGTGTTCAATATTACAGTCTATGAATGGTCAGTTTTGTGTAGGTGAGCCGTGTTTAATATTACAGTCTTTCAATTGTCACTTTTCTGTGCATTGTCTTTGATTAATATTATCGTCGACGAATGATGAGTTTTCAATGGTTTGCTGTGTTTAATCTCATCGCTTATAAATGGCCAGTTTTTGTGGGTGAGCTGCGTTTAATATTAGGGTCTGTGAATGGTCAGTTTGTGCAGGGAACCGTGTTTAATCTTTTTTTGTGCAAAGCTGTTTTTAATCTTACCGTGTATGAATTGTCACTTTTGTGTTCGT
>NW_025162171.1:0-1571 GCF_004010195.1 Chiloscyllium plagiosum
CAGTGTCTCGGTGAATCGGTCTGGGAAGTTCGTCAGAATGTGATGCAGTGGAAGTGGAAGCAGCTGATTTGGGTGAATACATTTGAGAGCGAGCTTGTAGTTTGGAAGGTCATTGCAGAAGCCAGTTTTTTTTTCACTCCTCTAGTAAAACTGGTCTGATTCTGTATGCTTTTAAAACCTGAGCCTCAGCACAGATTTGTCTGTGTATTTGTATTCTGATCCAGACTTCGATGCTCTAACCCTGACCACAAGGAACTAAAAAAAACCAAACCTGACACATACAACATTGTGGGAGCAGGGAGGTGATGTTGGAACTGGACAGGCCTCTGGTTAGGGCCACAGCTGGAGTACTGTGGGCAGTTCTAGTCCCCACGCTATAGGAGGGAAGGGATTGTCCTGGAGGGAGTGCAGAGGGAGATCCACCAGGATACTCCCTGGGATGGAGTATCTCAGTGATGGAGAGAGGCTGGATAAGCTCGGGCTGGTTCTTAGAGACGGCTGAGGGGGGGACTGCTCGAGGTGAGATAATGAGGGGCATGGACAGGGTGCGGAGAGAGCAAAATAAAACTGCAAGAACCACGCCTGCTGTAAGTCAGAAACAAAAACAGAAATTGCTGGAAAAGCTCAGCCGGTCTGGCAGCATCTGTGGAGAGAAATCAGAGTTAACATTTCAGGTTGAGTTACCCTTCCTCAGAACAGTTCTGCAAATAGAAAATAGCTGTTCCCCTTAGTCAAAGGGTCAATAACAAGGGGGCATCATTATAAAGTGAAAGGCAGGAGGTTAAGAGGGGATTTAAGAGAATGCACTGCCTCGGAGCGGTGTTGAGGCAGGATACCTCATCACTTCCAAAGCTATGGGCCTTGTGCAGGAACGTGGGAGTAGTGTAGAGAATAATATAGTCCCGGCAGTACAAACTTGATGTTTTGAGGGCCTCTCCAGTACTGTCTCAGTCTATAAAAAGCAACAGATCTGAGGATTAGGAGCAGACTGGAATTCAGCAAAGGAGGATCAAGGGATTGATTTATACAAGGGAACCAGAGCGTAATAGTGAGGTTTCAGGGAACATATAAACCGACTGTAAGAGCTTCTATAGGTATGCAAGGAGAAGATGATTGATGAAGACCAATGGAGCTGCCTGACCGTCTGAAACAGAGGAATTTATTCATGGAGAATAAGAAATTGCTGACCCAATAAATGCACACTTTAGTCCCATGTTCACAAAGGAGGGCACTATTAACATCCCAGAAATGTTGGGGATCACAGGGTTTAGTGAGAGGGGTGAACTGAGGGAAATCAGTATTAGGGAAATGGTGTTGGAGAAATTCATGGGATTAAAGGCTGATAAATCTCCAAAGTCTGATAATGCACATCCCAGAGAAAATCAGGAAGTGGCCGCAGAAATAGTGGATTCTGTAAACTCCGGAAGAGTTCCTACAGATTGGAGGATAGTCCATGTAACCCCACTGTTTAGAGGTGGGGAATTCCAGCCCAGTGAGTCTGATATCGGTGAGAGGGGGTGGAGGGGGGATGAGGAATGTTCGAGTCCATTATAAAAGATTCAGTTGCTGAG
>NW_025162172.1:0-1571 GCF_004010195.1 Chiloscyllium plagiosum
ATTGCCAGGAGGATGTCAGAGTTGGATCTGAAAAGAAACAGCTTCCACAGGGACACGGCTTGTTGGGCAGCACAGATCTTCAGTCCTCTTGCTGGAATGGTGTCAGGGCTCATTGCCTTTGCCGTTTCTATTGTGTTCAGCTATTTTTTAATGTCACGTGCAGCGAATCGAATTGATTGAAAACTGGAATCTGTGATTCTGTGGTATGATGAAGAGGGTGAACTGTTTCAGCAACTCAACAATGTTTCATCCGTAATGCCATCTTCTGTGTTCGAAGTGAATATGTTTCCCTCTGTTTTTCTCCCTGACCATGATTAAGAGGTCCGTAGTGTCAGTGATGCCAGTCTTATGCAGTTTCAGAATCAAGGAACTTGTCACCATGCATTATCCTTCAGCCCCCAGTGTACGGCGCTCCAGGTTGGATGGGATGTATGAGCATCTTTGATATACTTTTTGGAAATTGTTCAAAAACAGAAATTGCAGAAGAAACTGCAGACGATGTTGCAGCATCTTCTGGAGTGAATGCAGAGTGAAACTTTCAGATCCAGTGACCCTCTACAAAGCTCCCAGTTTCTCCAGCAATTTTTGTATTTCTATTTGCAGTATCCATAGTTATTTGTTTAATTGAAAATTTGTTCTGTGCCTATTCATTTCGGGAGAAACTCAGCAGGTCTGTCTGCATCTGCAGAGACGGAGAAGCAGAGTTAACGTTTAAAGCCCAGTGTGACACGTCTTCAGAACTGAAAAGGATTGGAAACTGGGACTTTTAATCCCTTGACCGAGGTGGGGGATGGGTGACAGGGAAAAGAAAGTGTGGAAAAGATAAACAGGCTTTTAACAATGGTGAACAGGAAGATGATAAAGAACGGGTTTAAATTAAGACGTGGCTGGGGCAAAGGGATTCTCTTTACTGAGTGCAAGATAAAGAAGACACAACCACATAAGGTCAAAGGGAGGCCAGGAGGGAGAATGTTGACTATGTGACATTATATAGATCTGGCCATAACTACGTGTTCGCTGTTGAGATCTTCACCCCTTTTAGACAAAGGAATTCAGATGTTTGACTTCTTATTCGCATGAGTAAACGTTTCTTGCTGTCTTAGCATTATAATATGGAGAAAAACAAATAACAGTATGAAGTTTCGGCTGAGTATTGTTTTACTGTCATGTTTAACATAGTGTCAAATTTGCAATGCTTATCTTTAAATGTTTGTTCTTGAAGTTAGTATTGGAGTGTAGAAGGTTGAGGGATGACATTACAGAAGTTTATAAAATCATGAGAGGCATGGATAGGGTGACAGCCACGGTCTTTTCCACGGAATGAGGGAGTTCAAACATAGAAGGCATAGTTTTAATATAAAAGAGGGAGATTTAAAAGGAACGAAGGATCAACAGTTTTACACAGTGGGTGGCGTGGGTATGGAATGAACTGCCAGAGGAAGATGCTTGTACGGCTGCAACATTTAAAAGTCATTGGGACAAACATATGAATGGGAAACATTTCGAGGCATATGGGCCAAATGAAACCAGATGGGACGAGCCTAATTTGGAAATCCTGGCCAGCATGAACA
>NW_025162173.1:0-1571 GCF_004010195.1 Chiloscyllium plagiosum
CTCAGTGTGAAATACATTCTACTTTGCTCCAAGTATTGCAAGCAGCAAAGAGCTACCAGAACATCTGCTTGTCATTCTGTCCCCGGGATGCGGTTTCTGACATTCGGATCGTCTTGTCATTCACGTCCGAACCGGCGTAGCGACCTACTGCAGGGAAGGCACGAAACCACAAGGAATGCATTTCAACTTTATCAGCTCACTAGCATCTCAGAGAAGTGGTTTTGCGATCCAGTTCATCGGAAACCGACGAAGAACAGGAGGAGACCATTCTCATCCTCAACCCATACCCTCCAGTTTGGGAGTCCCCTAACCTGGGGAAAAGATGAGTAGTCAAATAAAATTCAAATTGAATAAAATGTCGAACCGCATGGTAAATAAAAATAGTCGCTCAAGCCTTTCTTGTCTCCGATTGTCATTTGGGCACAAAACCTGTCGGTAACACCAGCAACTTCACACAGCATCTTGCCTGTGCTCCTCGGTGACAACAAATCCTGCGCATGTTCGCTGGTGTCAGCAAAACCTGCGCATGCTCCTTGCTGTCTGCGGAAACTGCACGTGATCTTCCTTTGATGGGCCAATAGGAAGTCCTGGAGGACCGGAAGGAGCGTGGTCCTCCTCCCAATCAGAGACACCCCCCGCCATTGTCTGACTGCGGAAGGGCGACCATGAGTTGATGAAGCTGCTGCTTCTGCTGTTGCTTCTCTCTCTTACTGAGTCAAACAGCACAGAAACAGTCCCTTCAGCCCAACTACTCCACGTTATGTTCTAATCTAATCCCACCTGCCAGTGTTTGGCCTATATCCCTCTGCCACAATGCTGGTCATTTTTCTAAAAGCTAGTCCTTCTCAAAGATGCTGTGTCCTTGGTTTTTTTTTTCAGAATGGGATTAATAAGACCCGGGCTCTGAAGCGACTGGTTTAGTACAAGATGAAAAATGGTATTGGGAGGCATTTTTGATTCTATGTGAATGGATGAGACTTGAGGCCAAAGCTTTTATGTTTTAGAAGTGACCTGTATAACGAAAGGGAGTAGTCAGTCCTGAAAGCTGAAGTCTTGTTTGGGTGAGTTAAGCACAGGACTGTGTGGAGAAAGGCTGCTAAGCACTCTCTCCTGCTGCCCTTCTAACATCAACTGTAAGCCTCTGTGTCAGTTTTACTGTATGTTTAAGGGGTTTGGTTTTTCTTTGGTACTGTGGTGTGCAAGCATTGTGAAAAGTGTTAAGAGTTTCTCCATAGCTTGTACTGAACTTGCTTAAAAAAGTTTCGTTGTTCACAGAACTTGGCGTATTGCAGTGGCATCAAGTGTGTAAGAATCTCAAGCAAAAGAACTTAAAATAGGGACCTTAGGGACAAGTCTTTCATGCAGAAAGTGGTGTGTTTAAGGAAAGAACTGCCAGAGGAAGTAATGGGTGCTGGTACAATTATGACCATTAAAAGACATCTGGATGGGTATACGATTAGGAAGGGTTTAGAGGATATGGGCCAAATGCTAGCAAATTGGCCGAGATTAGGTTAGGTTATCTCATTGGCACGGACGACTTAGACCGAAGGATCTGTTTCTGTGCTACATAT
>NW_025162174.1:0-1571 GCF_004010195.1 Chiloscyllium plagiosum
CAATACCTCAGATAGTTCTCCTTCAGTACCTCAGATAGTGCTTCCACAGTACGTCAGAATGTGCTCCCCCAATATCTCAGAAGGTGCTCCCTCAATACCTCGGATAGTTCTCCCTCAATACCTAAGAAAGTGCTCCCTCAATTCCTCAGAAGGTGCTTCCTCAATACCTCAGGTAGTGCCCCCTCAGTACCTAAGGTGTTTTTCCCTCAGTAACTCAGAAAGTGCACCCTCAATACTTCAAAAAGTGGTCCCTCAGTACTTCAGATAGTTCTCCCTCAGTACCTCAGATAGTGCTTCCTCAGTACATCAGAAAGTGCTCCCCCAATACCTCAGTAACTGCTCCCTCAATACCTCAGATAGTTCTCCCACATTACCTCAGATAGTTCTCCCTCAGTACCTCAGAAAGTGCTCCCTCAATTCCTCAGAAAGTGCTCCCTCAAAACCTCGGTAAGGGTTCCCTCAGTACCTCAGCAGGTGCTCCCTCAATACCTCTTAAAGTGCTCCATCAATACCTCAGATAGTTCTCCCTCATTACCTCAGATAGTTCTCCCTCAGTACCTCAGAAAGTGCTCCCTCAATTCCTCAGAAGGTGCTTCCTCAATACCTCAGGTAGTGCTCCCTCAATACCTCAGAAAGTGCTCCCTCAGTACCTGTGATAGTTCTCCCTCAGTACCTCAGAGAGTGCTCCCTCAGTACCTCAGAGAGTGCTCCCTCAATACCTCAGAAAGTGCTACCTCAGTACCTCAGATAGTTATCTCTCAGTACCTCAGATAGTGCTCCCTCAATACCTCAGAATGTGCTCGCTCATTACCTCAGATAGTGCTCCCTCAATACCTCAGGAAGTGCTCCCTCAGTACCTCAGATATTTCTCCCTCAGTACCTCAGATCGTGCTCCCCAATACTTCAGAAAGTGCTCCCTCAGTACCTCAGATAGTTTTCACTCTGTACCTCAGATACAGCTCCCTCAGTACCTCAGAAAGTGCTCCCTCAGTACCTAAGATAGTTCTCCCTCAGTACCTCAGAATGTGCTCCCTCAATACCTCAGAATGTGATCGCTCATTACCTCTGATAGGACTCCCTCAATAACTCAGAAGGTGCTCATTCAGTACCTCAGATAGTTCTCCCTTAGTACCTCATATAGTGCTCCCTCAATACCTCAGAAAGTGCTCCCTCAGTACCTAAGATAGTTCTCCCTGAGTACCTCAGAAAGTGCTCCCTCAATACTTCTGAATGTGTTCCCTCTGTACCTCAGTTAGTTCTCCCTCAGTACCTCAGATAGTGCTTCCTCAGTACCTCAGAATGTGCTCCATCAATACCTCAGAATGTGCTCCCTGAATACCTCAGATAGTTCTCCCTCAATACTTCTGAAAGTTCCCCCTCAATACCTCAGAAAGTGTTCCCTCAGTACCTCAGAAAGTGCTCCCTCAATACCTCAGATAGTGCTCCCTCAATGCCTCAGAAAGTGCTCCCTCGGTACCTCAGAAAGTGCTTCCTCTGCACGTCAGAAAGTGCTCTATCAATACCTCAGAAAGACCTCAATCAATACCTCAGATAGTGCTCCATCAATACTT
>NW_025162175.1:0-1571 GCF_004010195.1 Chiloscyllium plagiosum
CAAGATAGCAACAGGAGTAGACCATTCAGCCTGCAGATTCTGTCCCACTGCTCATTTAGGCCATGGCTTTTCATCATTTATATCAGTGATGTGGATGTGAATATAGGAGACATGGTTAGTAAGTTTGTAGATGATGCCAAAATAGATATTATAGTGGACAGTGAAGAAGGTTACCTCAAAAACACAAGGAACGTTGATGAGATGAGACAGATGGAGTTTAATTTAGATGACTGAGTTGCATTTTAGTAAGGCAAATCAGGGCAGGACTTTTGCAGTTAATAGTGGGGCCCTGGGGTGTGTTGCTGAACAAATCAACCTCAGGTCGCAGGGCATAGCTCCTGTAAAGTGGAGTCACAGGTAAACAGGGCAATGATGAAGGTGTTTGGCACACTCCCCATTATTGGTCAGTGCATTGAGTATAAGAGTTGGGAGGTCATGTTGAGGCTGTACAGGACATTGGTTAGGCCACTTTTGGAATACTGTATTCAATATGGTCTCCCAGCTATAGGAAGGATGTTGTTAAACTTGAAAGAGTTCAGAAAATATTTACAAGGACGTGGCCAGGGTAAGAGGATTTGAGCAACAGTGAGAGGCTGAATAGGCCAGGGCTGTCTTCCCTGGAGTGTCGGGGGCTGAGGGGTGACCTTATACAGGTTTATAAAATCATGAGGGGCATGGATAGGGTAAATAGACAAGATCTTTTCTCTGGGGCTGGGGAGTCCAGAACTAGGGGCAATCAGTTTTGGGTGAGAG
Organism: Chiloscyllium plagiosum; assembly: GCF_004010195.1. Lineage (NCBI taxonomy): Eukaryota > Metazoa > Chordata > Chondrichthyes > Orectolobiformes > Hemiscylliidae > Chiloscyllium > Chiloscyllium plagiosum. The sequence goes on from NW_025162175.1 coordinate 754, forward strand.
GGGAAAGATTTAAAGGCATACGGTATCCTTGCCTTCATCGGGCGGGGGATTGAGTATAAGAGCTGGCAGGTCATGTTAAAATCTTAAACAATGTTGGTTTAGACGCATTTAGAATACTATGTACAGTTCTGGTCACCACATTACCAAAAGGATGTGGACGCTTTGGAGAGGGCGCAGGGAAGGTTAATGAGGATGTTCCCTGGGATGGAAGGTGCTTGCTATGAAGAGAGGTTGAGTAGGTTAGGATTGTTTTCATTCGAAAAAAGGAGATTGAGGAGGGACCTGATTGAGGTCAACAAAATCATGAAGGGTATAGACAGGGTGGATTGAGATAAGCTTTTTCCCCAGGGTGAACGATTCAATACCGAGAGGTCACGCATTCAAGGTGAGAGGTGAAAAGTTTAAGGAGGATACAAGCAGAAAGTACCTTACACAGAGGGTGGTAGGTACCTGGACCACATTGCCAGCAGAGATGTTAGAGGCAGCCACGGTAGATTCATTTAAGGTGTGTCTGGACAGATGCATGAGATATTGGAGAGCAGAGGGGTACAGATGATCAGGAATTGGGTGATAGGCATAGACAGTAGATTTGGATCAGCTCAGGCTTGGAGGGCCGAAGGGCCTGTTCCTGGTCTGTAAAGTTTCTTTGTTCTTTGTGCTTTTTAAAGTGTTAAATGTTTTTAAATGTTAAAGTGAATCGAACAATGTGCTGACACAGTAGCCCCAGAGATCAGAAAGTTGCCGACCACGTTCTATGTTCAGTGAGTGCGGCTACTGTCAGTCGCAACACAGTTTAACTGACCTCGAGAAATAACCAC
>NW_025162176.1:0-1571 GCF_004010195.1 Chiloscyllium plagiosum
CCTCTCCAACACGAAACCGTTTCAGTGCATAAAGGTGATATGGCCATTCTACCCGATTGAATGCCTTCTCTGCTTCTAGGGAGATAACCAATCCCGGTATCTGGCTTATAGCATATTTAAGACTATTCTAATGTTATTAGTTGATCTGCGACTCTGCATAAACTCCGTCTGGTCCTCTTTTATAACGAATAGTAAAACCCTCTCCAGTCTTAATGCCAACATTTTTGTGAGAACTTTAAAATCCACATTCAACAAGGACATAGGTCTATATGAAGAGCAGTCATCTGGGGCCTTTCCCTTCTTAAGAATGAGTGAAATATTTGCTTCTCTCAGAGAAGGCGAGAGGCATCCCTGACTATGTGAGCAATTATACATATTTATAAGTGGCCCGGCCAATTCCCCAATAAATTATTTGTAGAACTCAGCCTGGAATCCATCTGGTCCGGGCGCTTTGCCACCCTAGAGCTACCTTACCTCGTCGTGTACTTCCTGGGTTGCCGGGGGCGGCATTCAAGAACAACACCTGCTCCAAGGTTAGGCCCGGGAGGGCCAGATTTTTTTTAAAAAAAGACTCTATCTTCCTCGTTCTATCCTCACAGCCCTTTGACCTATACAATTTGAAACAGAACTTTGTAAAGGCTGCATTGCTCATTTCACGATCACAAGTCAGGGTACCAGCGCTCTTTCTAATAGAGGTAATAGCTTGGGGAGCCTTTTTTCTTTCTGGCAAAATATGTTAGATACCTGCCAAGCTTGTCACCGTATTCAAATAATCTCTGCTTCGCAAAATAAAATCTCCCTCTTTGCTATTTGAGTAAATGTGGGATTCAAAGTTGCCCTAAGAACTGTGATCCGCTGTAGTTTAGTAATGGAGGGTCTATCCACATACGCTGTCTCAGCCGCCTTCAGGCGAGCCTCGAGCAGACACTGATGTTCTCCCTTTTGTCTTTTCCGTGGCACAGAATATGAGATAACCAAGCCCCGCACATATGCCTTACCATTCTCCCACATGACTGAAGGGTTACTGGCCGTGCCTGAGTTGATATCCCAGAAGGTTTTAAATTCCTGCGAGAAATATTTGATGAACTTACTATCCTTCAATAGAAAAGGGTCCATACGCCAATGTCGGGAAGCTATCTCGTCATCACTGGTCTTAACCTCCATATATACTGTGGCATGTTTGGAAATTGTTATATTACCTACTTTACAAAACAATATTGAGTTCAAAAGGGTCGAGGGGATAGAAACATATCGCTTCATGTGTGGTACATGTGTGGGTTAGAATAAAAAGTAAAGTCTCTACCCTGAGGGTGAAGACACCTCCACACATCTACCAGCCCCAACTCCCTACTCAAATCCGCCAACTGCCTAGATCTCAAAGATATGCCCACAGAGCTCTTAGGTATTCTGTCCACCCCTGGGTCGATGATACAATTAAAATCTTCCCCCAAAATTGTGTGGCGCACCCCCAGAAACACTAACTTAGAGATCACTTCCATTACAAATTTAAATGGTGCACCGGTGAGCAATAGAGGTTGAAAATCCCATATTCCTCTCCATATATTATGGCT
>NW_025162177.1:0-1571 GCF_004010195.1 Chiloscyllium plagiosum
TATTGGAAGGGGCGTTCGGAGAATATTTTGCAGTGTCTCTTTGAATAACACATAATGGAACTGGCTAGGGATGTAACTATCTCAGATCGACAGTTGTCATGACACTGAGTAAATGAGAAATATCACCTGGAGAGATCCTCTGAGAAATTCTGATAAAGTGCAGTTTAAAGAAATATAAAGTTTTAAAGTGAATGACAGAAAGGTCAAGCTACAACTAGAAACAAAAATAGCCAAGTACATGAGCTTGAGGGAAGAACTGACCAAGGTAAAGAGGCAAAGCAGACTGAAACATGTGTCTATAAATGAACAGTGGAAAACATTAGAAAGAACAGTGTAAAACACTCATTGAAACAGACAAAGACAAGAAATTCACATCCGTTCCTCACTCAGTACAAAATGGATCGTATTAGATTATGAGGCTGAGAAAATCACCAAAACGTACTCAAAATCCTGAAGAGAGAGAGTGTTTTCAGAATATGTTTTAACGAGATTGCAATGGATCTGCTAGCAGGGGGGTGGCAGTGAGAAGGGGAATCATTGTCAGGGTTTATTGACACGACAGGAACAGGGAGAGGTGAAGGTGCTGGAGGTGTTGAGAGTGTTACAGAGAGTGCTCAGGGCCTGAACAGTGTTACAAAGCCAGTACGGATTGCAGCAGCTGGAGGGAGTTGCAGAAGTAGGGAGGGGCATATGTATTTTTATGTATTCATTCATGGGATGGATCAGCAATCTTTCCCCCACTGCGAATTGTCCAGAGGGTAGCTCAGAGTCAGCCATATTGCTGTGGGTGTGGAATCACATTTTAGCCACACCAGGTTAGAATATTTGATGTCCTTCCCTAAAGGAGGTAAGTGAACCAGATGAGTTCTTCCGACTGATCAACAATGTTTTTATGGTGACCCCACCAATGTCTTGTACAGCCACAACATGACTTCCCACCTCCTACACTCAATGCTCTGACCAATGAAGGTAACCATCCCAAACGCCTGCTTCACCAGCCTGTCTACCTGTGACACCACTTTCAAAGAACTGTGTACCTGCATCCCTGGGTCACTGACTGACAACATTACCCAGGGCCCGAACATTAACTGTACAAGTCCCACCCTGGTTTGTTTCACCAAAATGGAACACTTCATATTTATCTAATTAAGCTCCATCTGCTGTTCTTCAGCCCACTGTCCCAGCAGTACTGTCCATCCTGTTAACCTTCTTCATTGTCCACTTTACCACCAATTTCAGTGTCACCCAAAAAACTTACTTGCCAGGAAACCAATATACCCATCCAACCCATTTATCCAAATGACAAACAACAGTGGACCCACTACACCGCTGGTCACATGCTTCCAGTCAGAAAAAACAACATGTTTCCCATCACCCTCTGTCACCTACCATCCAGCCATTTTTGTATCCAGTTCACTAGCTCCTCCTGAATGTCATATCCTTTTTACACTGATCTGAGTTTATTAGCCAGTTTACCATACGGAACTTAGGACACACAACAGTATAGCACAAGACCCTTCGGCGATGATGCCATGCTCACCTTTTACCCGACTGTAAGATCAAACTAACCT
>NW_025162178.1:0-1571 GCF_004010195.1 Chiloscyllium plagiosum
GACACACAGGGAGTTGGGACACACAGGGAGCTGTGACACACAGGGAGCTGGGAAACACAGGGAGTTGGGACACAGGGAGCTGGGACACACAGGGAGCTGGGACACACAGGGAACTGGGACACACAGGGAACTGGGACACACAGGGAACTGGGACACAGGGAGCTGGGACACAGGGAGTTGGGACACACAGGGAAATGGGACACACAGGGAACTGGGACACAGGGAGCTGGAACACAGGGAGCTGGGACACACGGGGAACTGGGACACACAGGGAACTGGGACACACAGGGAACTGGGACACAGGGAGATGGGACACACAGGGAGCTGGGACACAGGGAGCTGGGACACACAGGGAACTGGGACACACAGGGAGCTGGGACACACAGGGAGCTGGGACACACAGGGAGCTGGGACACAGGGAGTTGGGACACACAGGGAACTGGGACACACAGGGAGCTGGGACACAGCGGGTTGGGACACACAGGGAGCTGGGACACACAGGGAGTTGGGACACAGGGAGTTGGGACACACAGGGAGCTGGGACACACAGGGAGTTGGGACACAGGAAGTTGGGACACACAGGGAGCTGGGACACACAGGGAACTGGGACACACAGGGAGCTGGGACACAGGGAGCTGGGACACAGGGAACTGGGACACAGGGAACTGCGACACAGGGAACTGCGACACAGGGAGCTGGGACACAGTGAACTGGGACACAGGGAACTGGGACACAGGGAGCTGGGACACAGGGAGCTGGGACACATAGGGAACTAGGACACACAGGGAACTAGGACACACAGGGAACTGGGTACACAGGGAGCTGGGACACACAGGGAACTGGGACACAGGGAACTAGGACACACAGGGAACTGGGACATAGGGAGTTGGGACACAGGGACCTGGGACACAGGGAAATGGGACACAGGGAAATGGGACACACAGGGAGCTGGGGCACAGGGAACTTGGACACGGAACTGGGACCCACAGGGAGCTGGGACACAGGGAACTGGGACACAGGGAGCTGGGACACACAGGGAACTGGGACACAGAGGGAGCTGGGGGACAGGGAACTTGGACACAGGGAACTGGGACAGACAGGGAACTGGGACACAGGGAACTGGGAGACAGGGAGCAGGGACACACAGGGAACTGGGACACAGGGAACTGGGACATAGGGAGCTGGGACACACAGGGACCTGGGACACAGGGAACTGGGACACACAGGGAGCTGGGACACACAGGGAACTTGGACACAGTGAGCTGGGACACAGGGAGCTGGGGCACAGGGAACCTGGACACAGGGAGTTGGGACACAGGGAGCTGGGACACACAGGGAGCTGGGGCACACAGGGAACTTGGACACAGTGAGCTGGGACACAGGGAGCTGGGACACATAGGGAGCTGGGACACACAGGGAGCTGGTACACAGGGAACTGGGACACAGGGAGCTGGGGCACAGGGAACTGGGACACACAGGGAGCTGGGACACAGGGAGCTGGGACACAGGGAGCTGGGACACAGGGAACTGGGACACAGGTAACGGGGACACACAGGGAGCTGGGACACAGG
>NW_025162179.1:0-1571 GCF_004010195.1 Chiloscyllium plagiosum
GTGGCTCAGTGGTTAGCACGGCTGCCTCACAGCGCCAGGGACCCAGATTCGATTCCAGCCTCGGGCAACTGTCTAAGTGGAGTTTGCACATTCTCCGTGTGTCTGCGTGGGTTTTCTCCGGGTGCTCCAGTTTTCTCCCATAATCCAAATATGAGCAGGTTAAGTGAATTGGGCATGCTAAATTGCCCATAGTGTTCAGGGATGTGTGGGTTAGGCGCATTAGTCAGGGGTATGTATAGGATAATAGGGTAGGGGAATGGGTCTGGGTGGGTTACTCCTCAGAGGATCGATGTAAACCGGTTGGGCTGAAGGTCGTGTTTCTATGCTGCAGGGATTCTATGATCTATGATTTATTTATGCAGTCTGGGCATCACTAACTCAGCCAACATTTATTGCCCACCTTAACTCCATCGGACAGTTAAGGGCCAACCACATTGCTATGGGACTGGAGGTCAAAACAGGAAATGGTGACAAACTTCCTTAGTGAACTCGATGGGTTTTGTCAAAAATTCAGTAGTGATTATATGATCATTAGACCAGATTTATTTGTATTGAATTCAAATTTCACCAGCAGTCATTCTGGGTTTCTAACCCATATCCCAAAAGCATTAGCCTGGGATTCTGGATTGCTAGCCTAGTGACATCCCCACCATATCACTGCCTCCCCTGCACATACAACTCCAAGCAACAGAAAAGTTTGACTCAGAACAAAGATCACTGTTTCTTCACTGTTGGATCAAAACCTTGAAATTCTCTTCCCAAGAGTACTATGGACATACCTCCATTCCACGGACTGCTCTAGTTTGAGAAAGCTCCTCACCACCACCTTCTCAAGGATGATTAAGGATTGATAATAAATGCTAGCCTAGCCAGTGACAATCACATCCTCTAATAGAATAAAAATAACTCCTTCCCAACCACCTGTCTCCTCCATCTCAAATCAAAGGCCATGCTAACTTTGCCTTAGAATCAGAATTTTCCCCAAAATCTTATACCCTCCAGCTTGCTACAATCTTTCAAGATTTTCCTTAAACCCATCACTTTGACCATACAAAATATGGTCACTTATTGTGCAACGAAACTCTGCTTTCTTCCTACAGATGCTGCCAGACCCGCTGAGTTAACATTTTGAATCCAGTGACTCTTCATCAAAACTGTTAGTAGCTCAGAGAAAGTGGCATTTCTGCTGAAATTTAAGTGGGGTGAACTGCCAGATGGAGACAGAGGCAAGAGAGTTATGAAATAGGTAAGTAAACAAAGAGATTATGCATTGCAGACCAGAACAGAAGAGAAGCTGAATAAGTGATTAACAATGGAGAACAAGGAGGAAAGGTTAGACTGGAAATCCTGTCAGCGTAACATCTTCTTTGAGGTGACCATTACTGGAAAAGATGTGGTAGCGAGTTAATTGCTAAAATAAAGCAAAGAACTGCAGATACTGGAAGTCAGAAACAAAATCAGAAAATGCTGGAGGGTCTCAGTACTTCTGACAGAACCTGTGAGGACAAAGGCAGAGATAATGTTTTGGGTCTGGTGACTCTTCATCAGTTGAAACTTTATTGCTGGAACAG
>NW_025162180.1:0-1571 GCF_004010195.1 Chiloscyllium plagiosum
TCATTGTTCACAATGGACTCAAATCTGAACAACAACCGAGGTCAGGCTTTTTCCTTGCTCCTTTCTTAAATGGGGGAGGGGGGGTTTGCATTAGTGATTTTGCAGTCCTCTGGTACTCCAGTGATACCTGAAAGATCACCACAAACACCTTCACCATCTCTTCAGCTGTCTCCCTCAGAGCTCTGGGGTGTAGTCCATCCGGTCCAGGTGATTTATCCACCTTCAGGCCATTCAGACTTTCTAGCAGCTCCTCCTTGGTGATGGCCACCATACTGAGTTGTGCCCCCGACCCCCTTGAATCTTTGGGATATTACCTGTGTTTTCCACCGTAAAGACTGATGCAAAGTATTTATTCAGTTCCTGAGCAACGTTTTCCCCCCATTACTACGTTTCCAGCATCATTTTCCAATGGCCCAACGTCCACGTTAAATGGTCTGAGTAAGTGAGAAATTATCCATGTGATAAATGAAAGTCTCGACGATATTAAACTGCTCTCCTGCTCCAGCTGGTTGTGAGGTTTCATTTTACTGTTGCTGCTTTGGACAGTTCTCATACATTCACTCAGGCTGTTTCACAGAAGCACGGTTTTGATAGTCCGTTTCTTCAAAGGGTCAGTGGCCCTACTTAATGTATATTTAAAATGCCCCCATCTGTACATTAGTACAAGATGGTAATCCCAAATAAAAGTTAGAAGTAGATTGTACAGCATGATAGAGAGGGGAGGGAGGGAGTAAGCACATTTCAAAATGATAAAGAGCAGCAGACTGTCGGGACATGATCATTCAGGAAATGCTTTGTACTGCAGCCGATTCAGGTTCCGAGAGACTGTTACTAAGAGCTGATTAACATTATTATCCTTCCATAGTTTTGAATGAGGTGTGGAGACATGATGGAAGAGGGTGGCATTGTTCTGAGTAGGTTACAGTACTAACATTTATTCAGGGGTAGCCTTTGATCCCGAAGCAGGTCTGAACCCTACATGCAGTACGAGGCCAACAAGAATTGAAAAGGTGTAAAGGAACAATAATAGGTTAATTTGGTTTATCTTGTAAGATGAAAATGTATTACACAAACACCATTTTAGGAATGAATGGAAAGGTGGGATAGTAAACATATGAAGCACCTGTGAGTTAGTAAAAAGAACCATAATACAATATTGAACATCATCCTGAACTCTTGGTTTGCAGCTGCAGAAACTGCTGTCGATTCCCTTTACAATTGAATCTCCCCCCAGTCACTGCAGCTCTGCCAGTCTATATCCTGCCCTCCTGTGCAGCAGAGCCAGACCACAGAGGACCCCCCCGCACTGCCTTCCCACTCCCTCTCTGCCTGATGGTCACCCATTCCCTATCTTCCTCAGTAATGTTTATCTGGGGGGGGTGGGGGTGGTGTGTGACCAACTTACTGACCGTGGTGACCACAAACCCCTCAGCCTCGTGGATGCTCCAAAGTGAATCCAGCCACAGCTCCGGAGCTGCCAAGTGGTCAGACAGGAGCTGCAGCTGGACACTTCCTGCACCTGAAGGAATACAGGATATCGGAACGCTCCCTGAATTCCCACATCACACAGG
>NW_025162181.1:0-1571 GCF_004010195.1 Chiloscyllium plagiosum
ATGTCCTGAAGCCCTTTCCAATTTAAAGTGAAAAGTTTGCACCTTTCTCACGGAAAGAGCTGTTACTAAGGAAGGAGTTTCCACGGGTTGTTCCCCATGGCTTGGCAGAAAGCCGCTGATATAAGCTGCAGTGGCCGCTTTCTCTTGGCATCGGGAGCTTGGATAAAGTGATGTCGTATTCTGCTGCGTGTAAACGTCTCACTCCCTGCGGACTTGGGGTGAATCATGGATGAGTTTTCCCAGTTACAATGTCAATACATGGTCGGGGTAAATGGTTGTGCTGAAATATTTGAGGCTTATTCCCTGGGTGGGCTCGAATCACCAACATTTCAGCCAATTGTGCCGACCATTTGAGATACAGAAACTGGCAACGCAGATAACCAAAAGCAAAGTTATCGACGGGATATGAGGATACGTCGGACAGCAGGAACTTGCGTTGTTTTCAGACACTGTCGCTGATTTTATCACCGAGAGGGGATGCACACTGAGGAGCTGCAAACACTCAAATTAAAAGGCATCCACACATGCGCACTGTGCACTCAGATTTGTTATGACTAGTGTTTCAGCATCGATTCACTTCAGGCACTTAGAACTCGCAAATTTTGTAATGAAATTGGCGTAATTTAAGAAGAAAGACCAAAGAAAATGTACAGACCAGGAACAGCCCCTTCATCCATTCAAGCCCGAGCCGATCCAAATCTACTGTTTAAATCTGTCACCCAATTCCTAAGCATCTGTATCCCTCTGCTCCCCACCTACTCATGCATCTGTCCAGACGCATCTTAAATGTACTTACCGAGATTACCTCTCCCGTCTCTGCTGGGAACGCGTTCCAGACACCCACCACCCGCTGTGTCAAGTAGTTGCCGCGTGTAACCCTCTTAAACTTTTCACCTCTCACCTTGAAAGCGTGACCTCTCGGTATTTAATCCTTCAATCTGGGAAATAAAACTTTTCTCTATCGACGCTGTCTGTACCCTTCATGATTTTGTAAACCTCAAAAAGGTCCCCCTCAAACTCCTTTTTTCTAATGAAAACAAACCTAACCCACTCAACCTCTCTTCCTAGATTGCACCTTCCATACGAGGCAGCATCCACCCTCTCCAAAGCGTCCACATCCTTTTGGTAATGTGGCGACCAGAAATTTACACAGCATTCCAAGTGCGGCTAGACCAATGTATTGTTCAATTTTAACATGACTTGCCAGCCATTTTATTCAATACCCCATCCAATGAAGCCAAGCATACTATATGCCTGCTTGACCACTCTATCCACCTGTGCAGCAACCTTCAGAGACCTGCACTCACAGATCTCTCTGTCCATCAACTTTTTTTCCCAAAGCTCTTCCGTTCATTGTATAACCCCAGCTAGAATTAGACTGACCGAAATGCGTCACCTCACAGTTGCCAGTTTTGAACTCCAGCTGCCACTTTTCTGCCCAACTTTCCAGTATATCTCTATCTTCCTGTATTCTTAAACAGTCACTTATACTTTCTGCTAGTCCAGAAAACTTTGTGTCATCTGCAAACTTTCTGATCATGCCAACAGTGCTCTCTTCCAGATCATTTATG
>NW_025162182.1:0-1571 GCF_004010195.1 Chiloscyllium plagiosum
GTATGCGTGTCCCTCCCTCACTGTGAGTGCATGCCTTTCACTCTTGCAGTGTGTGCGTGTCCCCCTCACTGTGTGTGTGTGTCCCTCCCTCGCTTTGTGTGCGTGTCCCCCTCTTGCTGTGAGTATGTGTGTCCCTGTTGCAGTGTATGTGTATCCCTCTTGCAGTGTATGTGAGTGTCCTTCCCTCGCTTTATGTGTGTGTGTGTTTGTGCGTGTGTGTGTGTGTCTCCCTTGCTGTGTGTGTTTGTGTATGTTCCTCCCTCGCTGTGTGCGCATGTCCCTCCCTCGCGCTGAGTGTGTGTGTGTGGGTGTCCCTCCCTTGCTGTGTGTGTCTCTCGCTCGCTGCGTGTGTGTTTCCCTTTCTCACTGTGTGTGCGTGTTCTTCCCTCTGTGTGTGTGTGTGTCTGTATGTGTGTCCCTCCCTCACTGTGTGTGCACGTGTCCCTCCCTCACTGTGTGTGCACGTGTCCCTCCCTCACTGTGTATGCACGTATCCCTCCCTCACTGTGCGTGTGCGTGTCCCTCCCTCGCAGTGTGTGTGCGTGTGTATCTGTGCATGTCCCTTCCTTGCTCCGTGTTTGTGTGTGTATAACTGTGTGTCTCTCCTTCGCTGTGTGTCTGTGGGTAACCCCCTCACTGTGTGTGTTTGCATGTCGCTCCCTCGCTGTGTGTATCCCACGCTCGCTGTGTGTGCACGTTTCCCTCCCTTGCTCTGTTGGTGTGTATATATATCTGTGTGTGCCCATCCTTCGCTTTGTGTGTGTGTGTGTGCACGCGCGTGTCCCTCCCTCGCTTTGCGTGTGTGTCCGTCCCTTGTGTTTGTGTGTGCATGTGTGCATGTCTCTCTTGTTCTGTGTTTCTGTCTGTGTATGTATATGTGCGTGACCCTCCCTCACTTTGTGTGTCCATCCCTTGTGTGTGTGAGTGCGTGACCAGCTTGCTGTGTGCGCGCGTCCCACCCTTGCTGTGTCTGTGTGTGTCCCCCTCGCTGTGTGCGCGTGTCCCCTCAATTTCTGTGCACATGCCCTGCCCCTCAACATGTGTGTGCTTGTCCCTCCTTCGCGGTGTGTGCGTGTCCCTCCCTTGCAGTGTATGTGCGTGTCTCTCCCTCACTGTGTGTCTGCGTGTATTCCCCTCACCGTAAGTGTGTGTGTTTGTCCCTTCCTCACTATGTGTGCACGTCTCTCTTGCTCTGTGTTGGTGTGTGTGTATGTGTGTGTGTTTGCGTGTCCCTCCTTCGCTTTGTGTGTGTGTCCCTCCCTCGCCGTGTGTCTGCGTGTATCCCCCTCACTGTGAGTGTGTGTGTGTGTGTGTATTTGTGCGTGTCCCTGCCTCGCTTTGCGTGTGTGTGTGCCCCCTCTCAATTTCTGTGCACATGCCCTCCCTCTCGCTGTGTGTGTCCATGCTCCCTCCCTCGCTGCATGTCTCAGTGTGTCCCTCGCTCGCTGTGTGTGTGTGTGTATGTATCCCTTTGCTGCGTGTGTGTCCCTCCCTCGCGGCGTGTGTGTCCCTCCCTCGCGGCGTGTGTGTGTCCCTCCCTCGCTGTGTTTGTGTGTGTGTGTCCCTCCCTC
>NW_025162183.1:0-1571 GCF_004010195.1 Chiloscyllium plagiosum
TCAACTTTAATTCATGTCTTGATGTGGCAGCACTCTGGGCTCAGACCCCTGTTTCCTGAAAGAATGGTCTAGGCACAATATCTCCAGACTATAATTCCAACCCCCACTCCATAATGTGGATATTCACAACAGAAGATTGCTTATCCTTTGTATTGTGTAGATTCCAACAATGCATTGTATATTCGCTTAAATTGTTAGTATCGAAAATACTTTACTTCACAGAATTTAGGATATAATGTTCTGTTTTCAATTCTTCTCTCCGACAGGCAAGGCCATCGATGTCACACTGGCTTTCCTCCTCACTAATTGCAAAACCAAACGTTTTTCACCTCATCTTTGAACTTACTGATGAAAATTGCTACATTCTTGACTAGACCGTTCATATACGCTGCAAACATCAAAGGATCCAGCAACCAGTCATGTAGTAAGCCACTGGACACAAGATGTCTTCACAATGACTACCTTCGACCACTACCTGCTGCCAGCAAATAAACCGTCGACTCATTTGCCAAACTGCACCAGCTCCCATGAACCCTTACCATATTAAAGATGCAAGATCTGGTCAAAAACCTGATTGAAGTCAAGAAGCATTACATCCACTTCTTACACCCGATGTTACATCTCATTGCCTCTCCGGAAAACAGAATCAACCACTTCCGATATGATATCACTTCCACCAAAGCCATGCTGAATTTTATTGCTTAAAACTTACAATTCCAACTTTTAATGAATGCTGTCTCTTAGATTTACTTATTAACTTCCCTCAAGCTTTCTACTTTTAAACATAGGTTCATGAGTGAAACTACACATTGTCACTTAGCTCCTTTCACCCGATGACAACTCTTCTTATCTCTCTGACAGATAATTTACTCTAGCTGAAATAATATTGTGTCTCTTCTGTTTCATTCTGGGAAATGGGAATGGAATTGAATACAGTGTTGAAACCAACATCAATCTGTCCGTTTGTTCTTGACACTGTCAGTGTGTGTTCCCCCTCAGAGGCAGGAAGACTTTGTGCTGATAATACGGAAAGTAGCGCCTGATGTATCATTCTCAGCTGGCACACAACTTCCTGTTTCTATGTGCCAGCAGCAAGCCACACATCTCACTTCTGATCAGAAAATAAACCCAGGGGATGCAATCTAGCGGAAACATCTGCCAATGTGGCCTATATCAGGACACAGAGTATGAAGCGATCACATTGAAGTGACATTTGCAAATTGACCTTTTATCTCTGTTTCGCGGTCTGATTCCAGGACATCATTGGACGAGTCTCTCGACCATCTAACAAGCTCATTCGATTCACTAACGTCTGGGACATATCGACATGCACCTTGTCATGTCTTTGATCTTGTACTACCTGTTACTCTCTTTTCAGATTTAATGTTCCCAGTTTTTGACTCTGTCTTCTGTATCCATCACCTTCCCAGCCGAATACATTCTGTTTGATCTGTCTCCTAAATTTTGATCAACTAAACAAATAATACAGTTTTGTACAGACAGGTATGCTGGTGTGTTGTGAGAGGTAATTTCGGTTAAAACTTTAAGATGTGCCTGGACCACAGACTGGT
>NW_025162184.1:0-1571 GCF_004010195.1 Chiloscyllium plagiosum
TATCCAGAGACTTGTCCTCCACAGCCTTCTGGGTCAGAGCATTCCATACACCCACCACTCTCTGAGTGACGAAGTTTCTCCTCAGCTCTGTTCTAAGTGGCCTATCCTTATTTTTAAACTGTGTCCTCTGGTTCAGGACTCACCCATCAGCGGAAACATGCTTCCTGCCTCCAGAGTGTCCAATCCTTTAATAACCTTATACGTCTCAATCAGATTCCCTCTCAGCCTTCTAAACTCATGCATTTACAAGCCTAGTCTCTCCAATCTTTCAGCGTAAGATAGTCCCGCCATATCTCAGCATAGCCCACACCATTCAAGGGCAAGTAATATTTTGGAGAATGTTTTGATAGTTCATTCAATCAATCTGAAAGTGTACTTAATCAAATGCCTAGTGTAATACAGGGACCCTCAAGTGATCTTCGTGTTTAATAGATTAGCATGTGACAGGTTTTCCTGGTGCAGAGAAGAGTTGCTATTCTGGATGAAATTTGAGGCATTGCACAAACCAGTCACTATGCATCAAACCACAGAAAAATTAAATACAAGAAATGTTCATATCAATAAATAATCTAAAGATTTTGATGAAATCCCTTTGTAAAGTGGAATGCTGAGGAGTAAGCACATTTGGCTGAGTCGGGAATTTTAGCTTTTGTAACCTGTGATGCTTATTCACATAGATAATCAATTGAGCCCCTGATGTTGTTCCAACAGTTAATTCATCCATGGGTAACTCTAATCATTTTAAAGATTACGTAAAACTGTAAGATTTCTTCATGCAAGTTATACAATGCTTTGCTTTAACACCAGAGGGAGCTATGACAACATAGGTTACTGTATCTATGATTTAGCAAACTACATCCACAGAACATCTTCATAGTATATAGTTCCAAAACAGAAACCCTTCGAGGGTTTGGTATGTAGTAACAAATACACGTCATGTTCTGCTCTACACTAATTCAGAGATTTCCTAGACTGAAATTACAATGTGATATTATTGAAGGAACACTTGTTATCAAATTCCTCTGTTTACTATCTTAAATAAATTAATATCTCAATTTTTTAAAAAAAGAAATCTAATATAAATGCAATAAAGTCATCGTACTGAAAGCCATAATTAACTGGTAAAAATATTTCTGTGAAGGTTCAATGCGTGCAGGAGGATTTCCTGACACAATATGTAGATAGGCCAACAAGAGGTGAGGCCATACTGGATTTGGTTCTGGGTAACGAACCAGGCCAGGTGCTAGAATTAGAGGTAGATGAGCACTTTGGGGACAGTGACCACAATTCGGTGACTTTTACTCTAGTGATGGAGAGGGATAAGTGTGCACTACAGGGCAAGAGTTATAGCTGGGGGCAGGGAAATTATGATGCGGTGAGGCATGACTTAGGATGTGTGGCTTGGAAAAGTAAGCTTCAAGGCAAGGGCGTAATTGATATGTGGAGCTTGTTCAAGGAGCAGCTATTGAGTGTCCTCGATAAGTATGTACCCGTCAGGCAGGGAGGAAAGGGTCGTGTGAGGGAGCCGTGGTTTAATATGGGATTGGAATCCCTTGTTAAATGGAAGAGGG
>NW_025162185.1:0-1571 GCF_004010195.1 Chiloscyllium plagiosum
AAGAAAATTGGACGATCTTATATTGTTGCCAACTTGGTGATCACGCTGGATGATGGATCGCGGTATGATTCACACAGCAAAAGGTTGTGAAAGAAAGAAAGGTTCGTTTCATTGGAAAAGTTTTCTGCAGTTCCGATTCCAAATGACTGTTTGAAATATTGATCAGAACTTTGTGTTACATTAAAATTCACAATCCCACTGGATAAGCTATTGCACCCGATCTCTCCTTATATGTTTCGCTTTCATTTGATATAAACGCATAAAAAGTCAAGATGAAATGAAAGGAGGAAAGAAACGTTGCACTCCTTTTTCATTGTCACAATTTAACTTCCAACACAATCAAATTGCTTTATTTCGACCTTCATGTGGTATCGATTTATCACCAATCTCCCGTGCAATGAAGGGCATTAGCAAGATTCTCCATCCAATGTATACTAAAGATGCGGGGCACGAAGGAAAACAACAGTTGCGTTTGATGGAAGTAACAGCCCGAGTAGGATTCAAATCCACACATGCACAATGAAAGAGCAACCCGTCGCCTTAACCTCTGGGCCACTTCAGCCCATGGCAAAGGGGCTCACATGTGACCAGATCAAGATTACATATGGTGCACCGAGCAGATAAGAAATGCCCTGAACGTAATCGAATCTACACCATTATGGTTTTTCTTTCAGCGGAATAATAATACCAGCAAAATCCAAGAAATTGACCCCGGCCTTGGAAGGAATACCTGTCTTTGACTCATTCCGAGTCAGAACTATCTCAGAATGAACTAGCAAACAAGGAATTCTCGTCGCATTCACAGGCAGATTTTGTCTTGACTTATAATTTCTTCAGACTGTTTCTCTCTTACGTGAAGAAGTATATATGGAGAGAGACGTGAAGGTGATGCTTTAGCCCAATGGTCTTTCTCATATGGCTGAACCTGAACTGGGTAAATTTCCAGGAAATGCAGATTTCTTTTCGTTTCATTTGATGAATTTTGCTGCAATCTCACTCCGTTCATTGCAATGATTGGAGTGACATGGATTTTTATCTTTGGAACGTTTAATGTTGTATTCAATTTTGCTCCGAATTTATTTCTGCTTAAAGAAAATACTGACGAGAAAAACAAAAGGATAAACTACAAAACAAGATGTCAGTTTTGATGTTCAGTTATTTTGGAAGATTTCAGTGGGTATCAAAGGAACCCAACATTATGGCGATTACCTTCCCAACTTTAAGGCGTGCGATTAACGCAGGAAATCGATCTCCAAGAGACTGATCACTTCCTATTCATTTTGTAATATCTTTCCTTGACAACATATAAAATCTGTCCAGTTCCATTTATAATGCTTCACGTGGACTATTAATTGAAATCTTTCATTACACTGAGGGTTTTTTTTGCTGCTTATTCAGCTGCATACGTTTCCGATATTTCTTTACATTTAAATTCATCCAAATTGGACATTGTTTCCTCGCACCTTCCGTCCCCAACACCCTACATTTGCACTTTTACCCAGCCACAGGCTGTCTCTCTCCTGGTGAAACTCACTGCTTGTGCGTCTCCAAATGTGCCGTTACAAATATTT
>NW_025162186.1:0-1571 GCF_004010195.1 Chiloscyllium plagiosum
GTAGACTGACTCCCTCCGGACACCACACCATGACCCCCTCCCCACCTACACTAACACTAACAGCAGGACCACCCACTCCCACCCTTCCTCTCTCCCTCCCTTTCTCCCATTCCAGGAGAAACAGCCTGGAATAGGACAGTAAGGGCCAAGCCGGGTGGTGGAGTGCCCGATATCCGTTCCCTCACACCCCCGTCCCACGCCAAGTAGGGAGGACCCTGGTACGAGCCGGAGAGGACAGGGACGCCTCGTGTGGAGAATCTGAAACATCCATGTGCCACCGACCAAGTAAGGAGCAATGTTCAGTGAAGGGCAATTCTCACTTTAAACCCACTGGCAGCTCCGTTTCCCCCCGGCACAAAGTAGAAGCAGTGGCCCTGATGCCATCTCCCTTTTGTGACGAGCTGGTACAAATGGAATCCCCATGGTCTCGGTGGGCAGGAGGGTGGGCTCACAACACATCGTCGCCTCCACCTCCCAGGAAGGGAGCACGGAGACTCCCTCCTACACCTCCTCTCGTAAACATGCTCAGATACTGAAACTAATCTCTGATAGTTACTGTTCTCCCCACTTGTCCTGATATCTTCAACAATCTGTGCACATATACATGAGGCGTCCTCTGTTCCTGCAGCCCCTTTATAATGGCACAGCCTGCTTTAAACTGCCGTTCAAAGTGCATCACCTCACACAGCTCTGCATTGATCCCCATCTGCTATAAACCTGAACACTACACCAACGTGTGATTGTCCTGTTACAGTTCCACACTGTCCTTCACAGACTTCAGAGTTCTTCCAGATTCGGTGCCGTATACAAACATTGAGATTGTCATAACCTCACAGTCTCCATGTAACAACTGAAATCCTGCCCCACTCATGAGTGTGAGCAAGTGAAATACTGCTCTATTCCCACGGACAGAGTCGAAATGCTGTCAATGAGCAACAAAAATCCTGACACATACGAGACAGATTAGATGAAATATTGACAAATCACAGAGCAAGATAAATCCGGATAGGTCCTACTTATCTATATTCATCAGTGTATAATGTGATGAAGTTGAAAGTGTGTACTGTACCTTTCAGAGATGAGGGAATGCTGTTCTGAACTGAGAGCTTACAAGCATCTGTGTATATGAGAAGATGGAAGACCCAGAAACAACATATTGCTATAGAGTTGGAGTCGGGTAATAAGCAGTTAAGAGAAAGGGGGTCCCAGAGTTGTGATTTGTTCATGGAAAATGTTCACTTTCAGCGTGAAAAAATAAATTGATGTTTTTATTTAAACAGTGGAAGTTGGGAGTTCTCTGTCCCTCATATTTTAACAGTTTGCGAGGCGAATTGAGCATTTTTTATGTTTCATTTAAGTTAGCAGATGAGCTTCATGCCGTGTGTGTATCTGTGTGTCTCTGTGTGGGGCAGGTCTGGCAGTCTCTGCTTACAGCGATGCAATGCCACCCTCTGCTGGCCTCCACATGCCACTGCACAGGCATTGGCAGAGGGTGAAAACCAACAGGGATTCATTCAGAGAGAGGGAGAGAGAGAGGCCAGCTACTCATAGCACCATCCAAACTGATGTCT
>NW_025162187.1:0-1571 GCF_004010195.1 Chiloscyllium plagiosum
ACATTACAACAATGGAGAGGAGAGTTTCCTTGAGTCTTTTCAAGATTTCTATTAGGAATTTCTACCATATCGGATATCAGCAGTGCTTATGATTTTTCTGGGCGGGTGGACGGTGTGCTACTAACCTATTATCACTTTTGCTGGTGTTCGCTACCTCTGTCCATTCATTAATTCCATAAACAAATTTGAACTTCGTTGCAAATTCTGTTATCTATATTTGTCAGAGAAAGAAACTGTTGTCTTCAGTTTCAATTGCAGTCTCCATTCATTATCCAGGAATTGCAGACCACTACCTCGCAAATATCTGCGATCAAAACTGTTCACAACCACGAGATCTTTTTCACCTGAACCGATTTATGTCTCGTGTTCTCTTTGTGACCAAACCTGTCCACTACCAGCTCCTAATATCCCCAATCTTCATCTCTGTGTCAGTGCTGTTGCTGAACAAACCATTGGCTGCACGTTGGTAAAACTAAGACAATGTTTAAAGCTCTCTGCTGACCACTTCTCCAATTACAAATATTTCAATCACAAAATTATTCTTGTCTCGGATCTTACTTCATGATTAGGACAATGTATGAATGTAGGAATGGCGCTGGATGCATTTCAGAAGCAAAGCTTATTAAACAAAAGATATTGTTTCAAGTGATTTGTTTCAAGTCCTACCACAGCTGATGACAGAACTTGAATAAAAAAATGATAAGAATTGGAATAATAGTGAATTTCACGAAAAACAATCACAAAACCAACATTTTGTCTGAATACCTTCCTGTTTCACTGATCACCTTCGGTAAAGAAATCTAATGTTATTACCCGGTCTGGGTTAAGTGAAACTTCAGACCCATGACAATGTGCTTGACATTATATCGGCTTGTGGAATGGCCTCAGAATTAGGGTAATTAGTGATGGTCACCAAATGCTGCCCTTGGCCAACATCCCACGAATAACAAAATTGAAGGTGAAATCAAATAAAGGAAGATGCTGAAAATCTGAAATTATGGAAAGAAATGCAAAGAAACGAACAGAAAGTGCTGGGGAGCTTTCCTGAACTGAAAGCAGCAGGAAAGGAGTGTGATTAATACCGTTTACAAGGAGGTCTGCTTTAAAGGGGAGAAGGAGTCAATAGAGAAAGAGAGATATAGAAGAAAAAAAAGCAAACAAAGAGAATGGTGATTTGCTGGGCTGGAAATAAAATGTAAGATTCACCTCATTTATTTTTCGCTTATCCCATCTTCCTGAATATTATGCTCACTTAGATACAGATATCGCCCGCTTTTCAAAAGTGCGCTTTTCAACACTTCCCTTTCCGAATGACCTACATTAGGACCTTGTTTCGCTAATCAACAGAAATCCGAAGAGGATTTTCACTTTTACGAAGAAAGGCAAAATTTATTCCCATACAAATTAGTGCTACTGCTCTTTACACCATCTCTACTTACAGATAGCGAGGGAAACGTGTATTAATCTAAGATCATGTTTAAATCGATTTGATACCCCTGTCTTTCTTCCTAGAGTGTGGTCATCTTCTTACATTCATGAATCGGATATGGGTATCTCTGACTAAGCCAGCG
>NW_025162188.1:0-1571 GCF_004010195.1 Chiloscyllium plagiosum
CCACCACCGTTAATGCCTTCTACCATTAAACTATTTTTATCTTGAATTGTAAAGCTTACGTTGAATTCTATGTTAAAATTTAATAAACCTTGTGGAACCATTTAAAAGGATTTATTAAATTCCAACTGAACAATGCCTACCACTTAGTCCTCATCAATATTCTTTGTTACGTCCTCAAAAAACCCAACCATGTTTGTGAGACAGAAATTTCCTCGCACAAAACCAAACTGATTAGCCCTATTCCTTACTCGTCTCTCAAAATACTTATAAATCTGATTGCTCAGAATTGCTTCCAACAACTTACCCACGACTTTAGCAAGCCTCACAGGTATATCATTTTCGTTTTATCCATTCATCCCTTCCTCAACAAACCTACACCCTATTTATTGGGCACGTCACTCGCAGTAATAGATGATGCAAAATATTTCTACCAAGGGCCCAACAGTTTATTGCCCTTTTTCCCACAAAGCCCTTGCTGCCCGAGATTAGATCCCAGAGAAATATCCAACTTTATATTTTCCAAGTCTTCCTGAACTTCCTTTTTTCAGTGTGAACTACTTTCAAAACGTCAATGTTTGCAGCCTCTATTTCGTTCACAAATGTGAAATGAACATTTAGTATCTCTCCCATCTGCTGAGGTGCAAGACAAATGTGAGTTCTTGCATCATTCTGGGATCCGATTTGTTCTCTAGCTCTGAATATACTTATAAAATATATTTACTTTATACTTAAATTTATGTGCTAAGGCTATCTAATATTCTCGCTTTGCCTTCATGATTTCCTTTGAAGAATGCCCCTCTACTCCTCATATTGTTCAAGAGATAGTCTTGATATCGTATGTTTACATGGAAACTGTGATTTTTTTTAAAAAATCATTCTTCGACGACAAGTCCTTCATCCCTGTGATCAACGTTGTTTTAATAGAATCCTGACAATGTGCGAAAAGGCAAATCAGCCCAAGAAGAACCCATGAAACATACGAAGATCATTGCACATAAGCTCACACCTCTACCCGATTCCTGTAACTCTGCATTTCCCATGGCCAAATGACGTCAACAACGTATTTTTCTTCTGTGGAGGAAACTCACGTAGACATGGAAAGAACGTGCAAACTGCAGACAGTCGCCCGATGAAGAAATTGAACCAGCGTTGCTTAGGCTGGAAGACAGCAGTGCTACCATTGTGTCAGCCATTGAAAACCTCCTATCCACCACTCATAATATATCTCCCCTGAGATATGAGGGTAAAAGCTATTCCAGATAATCCAAATTCTTCTGACGAGAGCCTCTTATCGCGTCAGTTGTAAACATCTGCAGCTGGTTCTTAACTCGCCTGAATGAATGCCGACATTGCATTTACCCTCCGAACGGCCAACAGGACCTGCATGTTAAACATAAGAGAAACCTCAACTAGATCTCTCAAGTGTCTTTAACCGAGGGATCTCTGAAGCCTTTCCCCGTCACAAAATGGTCTATGCCTCTAATCATGCCATTACTTCATGATGGGATCCGGACTTGTAGTCCAGCAAGTAAGCTAGTTGTGTGTCAGGATGCCCAAGACTGTAGGGAGGT
>NW_025162189.1:0-1571 GCF_004010195.1 Chiloscyllium plagiosum
AACGTAACTGACCGATATACTAAATAATTCCATATTTTTGTCAAGGCAGTGCGCATAAAGGCGATAACCACAAAAAGGGGCAAAAAAAGTAGCATTGTCTGTAATGATGTCCCTCCCGCCTTCACCCCGACTCGATTTCTTCAATTCAGAGAATTCGCAAAGTCCTTCGCCTTTTCTGCTGAATCAAAATTATATACCATCCCTCCATGAGAGAAACGCAATACGGTCAGGGACCTCAAGGCTTATTGTATATTCAGATCCTTATATTTTCTCTTAACTTCATCAAATGCCCTTTTCTTAATCCAGGCTACTGAGAAGTCCTGAAAATATATTATTCTTGAGCCTTTGTGCATTAAAGCCTATGGATCTCTTCCTCGTCTTCTTGCTGTTTCAATCACAAGCTGTTTTTCTTTATAATGCAGGAGGCGCACTAGGACCACGCGGGGCTGCGGGTCCGACCCGGACCTGCACATTTCGATCCGGTGGGCCCGCTCCACACTCAACAGGCCCGACTCCAACTCCAGCCCCAGGAATCCAATAAGGTCTTCGCCTTCCTCGCATTCCGGAAGACCCACGAGCTGTAAGATTTTTCTTCTACTTTACTTTTCCAGGTCGTACACTTGCTCCTGAAGGACCCGAACCTGGTCTTCCAGCGTTTGGATCCTTCCTCCTGAGACCTCCGCCGCAGTCTCGATGCCACGGTCCTCTCCTCCGCTGCCTATTCTCTTCGGGCCAACATTTGAAATTCCTGCTCCATGCTTTTTCAGCGTGGCAGATCGTGGTTCCACCGCTGCTTCAATCTTATCTCAGAGTTTGGCAAACTCCGAGAGTAACTGCTGCTGCCCCATTAAACCCAAAGGGACTGCCCTGGGAGTTTGAGCAATGGCTCCATGCATCCCCGATGCTGTAGGGGAGTGCCCGAACCTGCTGCACCCCTGTCGGCCCTTTGCTTTCATTCTGGTCCTAAAGCTGTCAAATCACAATTATAGCAGCTACAGACGTTCAGTAAGTTTATATTAGCATTTTTTTTTCTCCTACGGATGGTTAATGAGATGGGGGGAGGGGTAAAAGTCCACCTTGCCGGGGGTATGGCACAGACCCCAGCACAGCAGACCACTCAAACCACCGCCATCTTGGATTTCCAAGAAAATGGTTTTAAGAACATTGCAGAACAGCTACAGGGTCATACAGCACAGAAACAGACCCTTCGCTCCAACTGGTCTATGCTGACTATGTTCTCAAAACCAACTAGTCCCATCTGCCAGTGATTGGCCCATATCCCTCTGAACCTTTCCTATTCATGTACTTTTCCAAATGTCTTTTAAACATTGTCACTGTACCTGCATCCACTACTTCCTCTGGACACCCATTCCACACACAAACCACTCTCTGTGAGAAAAAAGTGGAGCTCTTCATGTCTTTTTAAAATCTTTCTCCTCTCCCCTTCAAAATTTGCTGCCTAATCTTGAAAGCCCCATTCTAGGGAAAGGACACCTGTCTTTCACCTCATCTGTACCCTTCATGATATTAAAGTCCACTATAAGGTCACCTCTCAATCTCCTCTGCTCCAG
>NW_025162190.1:0-1571 GCF_004010195.1 Chiloscyllium plagiosum
GCCTACACAAGTCTAGGGCAGTTCAGGTATGAACGTGGGTGATATTCGTATTGAACCATCTAATCTGAGAAGAGTGCATCAGAAGCATAGCCGATGGATGAGAAAATGAAACTAAGGACTCAATTTTAAGAAAACAAGACATTAATTTTATGACAGGTACTATGAAGACATGCATTTATTGTGAATAAATTTATACAGGCACATGTAAACATGTATTTTCATTTTAAACTATGAATCACTCCTAAATTGAGAAGAGACCAATGATGGAGTCATGCAGTCAGCGGAACTTTCAACGAGAATGTACATGGTTCAGGTTGATTTTCACGTAACAGCAACATATGAGAGCCGAAATCCCATCAGACACCTTTTTCACTTATGTAGGATTCCTGTTGAGGATTCAATGGAATATGTCTACTGCCTGCAGCAAAGGAAATTCAGCTAAATCAAACTGTTCCAGGAAGACACCCCAGTGCTAGCAGCTTGTGTGAACAGAATAACTTCAGAGGTAGAATAACAACTGAGACAATCGCAATTTTCTTTTTGTCATGAAATTAATTATTATTTGGAGGTAGCTCTTCTGAACTAATATTTTGCAGGATTGTGCACATTTCTGTGTCTCAGAAAAATAAATATTGATTTACATATTATTGATGTCCAAACTGTTTCTCATTTATCTTTCCATCGTAGCTCGAGTAATTTTTTTTTAGAATTTTTTTTTAAATTTAACAATCTGCATGACTTGCTAGTAACATTGAACCTGACCCAGTCTGAGACCGATATCAACTGCCACAAGACACATTTGGTCACATATCGAATTTGTTGGGATCTATGGAGAAGTAGGACTAGAAAAGGAAACAGTGACTCTCCAACTACAGTAGGAAGAGGAATCAGGAGAAATTCTCAAAAGGACGTTTGATGGCAATTCTCTTCTCCACAAGTCTATGCTACCTGTGTGTGTACATTTATTCAAAGCTGTGCGTTAGTTAAATGTTTTTCGGTAAAGTGACTCGATGATATAATGAACCACAGATGGGAAAGTAAAGCCACAATTTGCTCAGCCACAATCTTTGTGACAGGTGGAATATTGCACAACTCCTGCTCCTCAGTTCTACGTCACTTTATTTCAGTCAGCTCCTCAAAATTGCTATACAGGAGCAGTTGAAGACCACTTTCTCCTTGGAACTGATGCACAGACAAAAGGCGGAGAAAATTCAGCCCCTGCTCACAGTAAAGCATGGTTTGATATGGATTCGAAAACGTTCTTGAGGGAAGAGTAGGTGTTACAGTGAAACATTCCCCTCGTTTCGTTTCTTCTTGCAGAAGTTCCCCTGTCTCCATTTATTAGCTATGTTGTACATCCAGATTCACTATGAATACATGCCTGATGCCGCACCCAGACATTGCTCATAAAATCGTTCGGTCTCTCTGACTGCAAAATTCCTTCACCGGACTTCTGGGGAAATAAAAACAGTGAAACCACTAATAACAGAATGAAAGAACATGAGAGGCAGGTGTAGGTCACTCAGCTCCCAAAGCCGAACTTTCCCTTCAATTAGACCATGGCTGATCTG
>NW_025162191.1:0-1571 GCF_004010195.1 Chiloscyllium plagiosum
TATTTACCCTATCCATGCCCCCCTCGTGATTTTGTAAACCTCTATAAGGTCACCCCTCAGCCTCCGATGCTCCAGGGAAAACAGCCCCACCCTGTTCAGCCTTTCCCTGTAGCTCAGACCCTCCAACCCTGGCAACATCCTTGTAAACCTTTTCTGAACCCTTTCAAGTTTCACAGCATCTCACTGTCGAAAGCTAGGAGCCTCCAATGGAGGTGGTGGGGGAGTGGAGTCCCGGATTTTCCGTGGGGCGAGAGAGAGTGTCCAGCTCACATCCGCAGTATACAGACCTCCTCGGCAGTCCCTCTGGCTGTAATCACCCCCGCCCTCCCTCTCCCCGATCCTCTGCAGCTCTGAAGGACTGCAGGGTCCTCTGCAGGTTTACGCAAAGACTCGGCGGTTGGAATGCCCAGGAAAACGCGAGGCCGCACGATCCAACAGGACGAGTACAGGGGGCTGAAGATCACCTCAATGGCGAAAGACTGTGGAAAGCTGCAGGACAGAGGGATTTGGGAATCCTGATCCGGGAATCGTGGGAAGCTAGTGTCTGAGTTCTGCGGGGAATAGGGAAGGCTAGTGGAATACTGGCCTTCGTTTCAAAGGGAATGGGGTAAAAAAAGCAGGCAGATTTTACTGTAACCGTACAAGACACTGGCCAGTCACAGCAGGAATACAGTGAACGGTTTCTGGGCCCCGTATCCAAGCAGAGATAGAGCAGACTTCAGAGGCAGCCCAGAGAAGGTTCACTCTCTGCTCCTGGGGACAGATGGACAGACTGTCTGACGGAAGAGAGGTTGAGTACGTTGGGGCCTGTTCTCATTAGGGTTTAGAAGACCAAGGCGTCCTTACTGAAGATTCACAGGGGAGGGAGGTGACAGGGGGAGATGTGGAGAGGTTGATCCACCCGCCTTGTGTGGGAGGGTCTAGAACCAGAGGGGCATCATCTCAGGATACGGGGTCTCCCATCGAAGACGGACACAAGGAGGGAACTCCTTCTCTCTCCAAGGGGAGTGGGTCTGTGAAGGCTGGGACATTGAGTATATTCAGGGCTTCTAATCAACCTAACCTACCCATCCCCGAACACGGTGGGCAATTTCCCACCCCCCAACCTGCACATCTTTGGACTGTGGGAGGAAGCTGGAGCATCCGGAGGAAACCCACGCAGACACGGGGAGAATGTTGCAAACTCCACACAGACAGAAAGTCTCCTGAGGCTGGGTCCCTGGTGCTGTGAGGCAGCAGTGGTAACCCATGTTAAAGGCTGCGACAAGCCACCCACACCATCCATTGACACTCTCGGTTGGCATTATCTCTCCGCCTACATACTCTGTGCCCCATGAGTCTCCCTCCACGTCGCCCCAAAAGCTTGTGATTTCGGATGAACCAGTCGGGCTGTCACTGGGTGTTGTGTGACCTCTGGCCCTCCATGCTCTGACCTACACGTGACTCCAGACCCAGAGCCCTCTGGAATGACCCAGGTCAGGCTTTCCATTCCAGAGCTCTTGGTGAGGATGCCCATAGGATTATTCAGGGAGGGGGTGGTGTATTTATTTCTGGAATTATCTGCCCCTCAG
>NW_025162192.1:0-1571 GCF_004010195.1 Chiloscyllium plagiosum
GGGCAGTGATCTGGGATTAAGGGTGATGTCCTGGGAGTGGGTAGAGTGATCTGGGATAGAGGGTAATGTTCTGAGAGTTAGGGCAGTGATCTGGGATAGAGGGTAATGTTCTGAGAGTGCGGGCAGTGATCTGGGAGAGAGGGTAATTTTCTGAGAGTTAGGGCAGTGATCTGGGATAGAGTGTAATGTTCTGAGAGTTGGGACAGTGATCTGGGATGGAGGATAATGTTCTGACAGTTGGGGCAGTGATCTGGGATACAGGGTAACGTGCTGGGAGTTAGGCCAGTGATCTGGAATAGAGGGTAATGTTCTGAGAGTTTGCGCAGTCAGCTGGGATAGTGGGTAATGTCCTGAGAGTGGGGTCAGTGATCTGGAATAGAGGGTAATAGTCTGACAGTGGAAGCTGTGATCTGGGATAGAGGGTCATGTTCTGTCAGTGGGGGAAGTGATCTGGGATAGAGCGTAACGTTCTGAGTGTTAGTGCAGTGATCTGGGATAGAGGGTAATGTTCTGAGAGTGGGGGCAGTGATCTGGGATAGAGGGTAATGTTCTGGGAGTGGGGGCAGTGATCTGGGATTGGGGTAATTTTCTGAGAGTTAGGGCAGTGATCTGAGACTGAGGGTAATGTTCTGGGAGTGGGGAAAGTGATCTTCGATAGAGGGTAATGTCCTGAGAGTGGGGAAAGTGAGCTTCAATAGACGGTAATGTCCTGAGCGTGGGGACAGTGATCTGAGATACAGGGTAATGTTCTGGTAGTGAGGACAGTGATCTGGGATAGAGGGTAATGTTCTGAGAGTTAGGGCAGTGATCTGGGATAGAGGGTAATGTTCTGAGAGTGGCGACAGTTATCCGGGATAGAGGTTAATGTTCTTCGAGTGGGGACAGTGATCTGGGATGGAGGATAATGTTCTGACAGTGGGGGAAGTGACCTGGGATGGAGGGTAACGTGCTGAGAGTTAAGGCAGTGATCTGGGATAGAGGGTAATGTTCTGAGAGTTTGCACAGTCAGCTGGGATAGAGGGTAATTTTCTGAGAGTGGGGGCAGTGATCTCGGTTAGAGGGTAATGTCCTGAGAGTGGGTACACTGATCTGGGATAGAGGGTAATGTTCTGAGAGTTAGAGCAGTGATCTGGGATACAGGGTAATGTTCTGGTATTGAGGACAGTGATCTGAGATAGAGGGTAATGTTCTGAGAGTTAGGTCAGTGATCCGGGATAGACGGTAATGTTCTGAGAGTGTGGGCAGTGATCTGGGATAAAGGGTGATGTTCTGGGAGTGGTAAAGTATTCTTCGATGCTGGGAAATGTTCTGAGAGTTAGGGCAGTGATCCGGGATTGACGGTAATGTTCT
Organism: Chiloscyllium plagiosum; assembly: GCF_004010195.1. NCBI lineage: Eukaryota > Metazoa > Chordata > Chondrichthyes > Orectolobiformes > Hemiscylliidae > Chiloscyllium > Chiloscyllium plagiosum. The sequence goes on from NW_025162192.1 coordinate 1,351, forward strand.
GAGAGTGGGGACTGTGATCTGGGATAGAGGGTTATGTTCTGAGAGTTAGGGCAGTGATCTGGGAGAGAGCGAAATGACCTGAGAGTGGGTCCAGTGATCTGGGATGGAGGATAATGGTCTGAGAGTGGGGGCAGTGATCTGGGTAGGAGGGTAATGTTCTGAGAGTGGGGGCATTGATCTGGGATAGAGGGTAATGTTCTGAGAGTTAGGGCAGTGATGTG
>NW_025162193.1:0-1571 GCF_004010195.1 Chiloscyllium plagiosum
TCACTGTGTAACAGACTGGGAGATGTGTGCAGCAGGTCAGTGTCACAGTGTAACAGACTGGGAGGAGTGTGAGGCAGGTCAGTGTCACTGTGAAACAGACTGGGAGAGGTGGGCGGCAGGTCAGTGTCATTGTGTAATAGACTGGGAGGAGTGTGCAGCAGGTCAGTGTAACTGTGCAACAGACTGGGAGGAGTGTGCGGCAGGTCAGTGTAACTGTGTAACAGACAGGCAGGAGTGTGTAGCAGGTCAGGATCACTGTGTAACAGACTGGGAGGAATGCGCAGCAGGTCAGTGTCACTGTGTAACAGACTGGGAGGGGTGTGCGGCAGGTCAGTGTCACTGTGTAACAGACTGTGACGAGTGTGCGGCATGTCAGTGTCACTGTGTAACAGACTGGGGGGAGTGTGCGGCAGGTCAGTGTCACTGTGTAACAGACTGGGAGGAGTGTGCTGCAGGATCGTATCCCAGTGCAACAGACTGGGAGGAGTGTGCGGCCGGTCAGTATCACTGTGTAACAGACTGCGAGGAATGTGCGGCAGGTCAGTGTCACTGTGTAACAGACTGGGAGGGGTGTGCGGCCGGTCAGTATCACTGTGCAACAGACTGGGAGGAGTGTGCGGGAGGTCAGTGTCACTGTGTAACAGACTGGGAGGGGTGTGCGGCAGGTCCGTATCACTGTATAACAGACTGTGAGGAGTGTGCGGCAGGTCAGTGTCACTGTGTAACAGACTGGGAGGAGTGTGCGGCGGGTCAGTGTCACTGTGTAACAGACTGTGAGGAGTGTGCGGCAGGTCAGTGTTACTGTGTAACAGACTGGGAGGAGTGTGTAGAAGGTCAGTGTCACTGTGTAACAGACTGGGAGGAGTGTGTAGCAGGTCACTATCACTGAATAACAGACTAGGAGGAGTGTGCGGAAGGTCAGTATCACTGTGTAACAGACTGGGAGGAGTGTGCGGCAGGTCAGTGTCACTGTGTAACAGACTGGGAGGAGTGTGTAGCAGGTCAGTGTCACTGTGTAACAGACTGGGAGGAGTGTGTAGCAGGTCACTATCACTGAATAACAGACTAGGAGGAGTGTGCGGAAGGTCAGTATCACTGTGTAACAGACTGGGAGGAGTGTGCGGCAGGTCAGTGTCACTGTGTAACAGACTGGGAGGAGTGTGTGGCAGATCATTGTCACTGTGTAACAGACTGGGATGTGTATACAGCAGGTCAGTGTCACTGTGTAACAGGATGGGAGGTGTGTGTGGCAGGTCAGTGTCATTGTGTAACAGACTGGGAGGAATGTGCGGCAGGTCCGTGTTACAGATTAACAGACTGGGAGGAGTGCACAGCAGGTCAGTGATACAGATTAACAGACAGGGAGGAGTGTGCAGCAGGTCAGTATCACTGTGTAACAGACTGGGCGGACTGTGCGGCAGGTCCGTGTCAGTGTGGAACAGACTGGGAGGAGTGTGCGGCAGGTCAGTGTCACTGTATAACAGACTGAGAGGAGTGTGCGGCAGGTCTGTGTCATTGTGTAACAGACTGGGAGGAATGTGCAGCAGGTCAGTGTCACTGTGTAACAGACT
>NW_025162194.1:0-1571 GCF_004010195.1 Chiloscyllium plagiosum
GTGCAAAACAACATTCACTCTCTCTTAAAAGGTAAGATACACACCTTCAACTTCATAACAGTGGTTTATTCCGAGCTTTATAGAGCTGTAGCATAATCTCACAACTCTGAAACTCACTTCCGTAGCTTGTGAAAGCCAACACAATATACACTTTCTTAACAACCACATCAACCTGGGTCAACATTAGGGTTGTGTTGGAAAAGCACAGCAGGTCAAGCAGCATCCGAGGAGCGGGGAAAGTGATGTTTCGGGCAGAAGCCCTTTATCAGATGATGAAGAGCTCCTGCTTGAAACGTCTGTTTTCCTGCTCCTCGGATGCTACGTGACCTACAATGCTTTCCGGCACCACTCTAATCTTGACTCTGATCTCCAGCATCTGCAGTCCTTGCTTTTGTCGATTTCCCATCAACCTGGGTGGCAACTGTGAGGGATCTGTGGACATGGACCCCAAGATCCCTCTGTTCCCACTCACAGCCAAAAATATTGCCGTTAGCCCAATATTCTACATTCAAATTTGATCTTCCAAAGTGAATGACTTCACACTTTCCCACGTTTAACTTGATCTTCTTCTCATCAGCGCAGTTTTAAATCCTGTAAATGTTCCATTGCAACCTACAACATTTCTCAACATTATAGAGAACTCCACCAAACTTTGTGTTTTCGGCAAACATACTAACCCACACTTCCACTTCCTCATCCAAGCCATTAATAAAAATTGCAAAGAGCAGAGGTCCTAAAACTGATTCTGTGGGACACCATTCATCACAGAGCTCCAGACTGAATGTTTTCCTTCTACTACCAACCTTTGTCTTCTATGGGCCAGGAATGGTGTATCCAGAAAACCAAATTTCCCTGCATCCCATGCCTCCTTACTTTCTGAATGAACCTACTGTGGTTAACTTTATCAAACGTCTTGCTAAAATCCATATGCACCACATCCATTGATCTACCTTCACAACTGGGTTGTCATATCCTCAAATGATTCAAAAAGATCCGTGAGGCATGACCTGAACCTCACAAAGGCATACTGTCTATCTCTGTGAAACGATGGTTTTTCCACATAATCATCAATCATGTCTCTCAGAATCCTCTCCAATACTTTGCCCACCACTGTAGTAAGACTGATTAGTCTATAATTTCCAAGATTATCCTTATTCCATTGCTTGAAAAACGGAAAAACATTTTCCAACCTCCTTTCATATGGCCTGACTGCACTGGGCAGTGAGGATGCAAAGATCATTGCTAAAGGCGCAGCAATCTCTTCCCTCGTTTCCTGTAGCATCGTTGCTTATATTCTTTTTGGCCAAGGAGAATTATCTATCCTTGTCTTTCTCATTTTTTTCGTCATACCCTCCTGCTCGAGCATATCAGCCAGTTTCACACTCTCCCCATAAACGTCAATGCCCCTCTCAGCAGTGAATACTGAAGCAAAGCATTCATTCAGAACCTCCCCTACCTCTTCCAACTCATGATGTAAAGTCCCTCCACAATCTGTGATGAGCCCTACCCTCACTCTGGCCGTCCTCTCGTTCCTGACATACGTGTAGAACATCTTCGCTTTTCCCATCAAG
>NW_025162195.1:0-1571 GCF_004010195.1 Chiloscyllium plagiosum
GAGGGTCTTTTCCCGTGCTCGGCCATTTTGATGCGCTCCTGTAGCTGACACCAGTTTTACTGGACCATTTGCAAAAAAATGTACTCTGTTTGTTACGCAGTCAGCGCGTTTGCCTATATTTCTGAAGGGTGGATGGGACGAGTTGACCCAGCGATGAGGGTCTTTCCGGACGTTTGCTGCCAATGACCATTCGTTTGGCACCTTCCCAACTTTGCCTTCAAGGAGTTTGGCTGAAGAATAATACCGCACGGATAATGTTACCCCCCTCAGCTCTCCAACCAATCCAGAAACTGACAGCTCTTCATGTGGAACAGAAGCAAAACAGAAAGGGTGGACCATTGCCAGGCACACCGAAGCATGCATGCTGCCTTTGTTGCAGTGCAAGCCGATTATGTCATGAACTGCTCAGAGAAACGGCAGCGAGGCAATTCAGGACATACTGGAGATTTAGTGCATTGCCAAGTCACAGGTTGTGCTCAACAAACATAAAACAAAACGGAACAGCAATAACCCATGAAAAATGAAGTTTATTAATTGCACTCGTGATGAAATTAGGTCAACAATGCGCTGATGACTCCATCTGATCGAGAGGACCAATCACCAGCCCCCTTCACCAGGACAGTAATGAAGGAAATGAGAGAAATTCAAAAAACATTTCTCATCGCGATTGCCAACCTTTTGCCACTACAACAACAAAAACGGCGAGCAGATACAATGCAGAATCTGGTTTCATATCAGCAATTAAATAGTAATATCCATTCACTTTCAGTGAAAACGGTGAACAAAGGAAATTGTCTGAAATATGAATACCCAGCGCAGGCTACTTGGTTCCCCAATTATACTGCTGCACAGACTTTCATATTTAAAGGTACCTTTCAAAAAGAGTGTTTGTGGCTGTCCATATGACAATGGAAATTGTTGCCCTCGCTCTCACTGCCATTATTAATCGTGTTGGGTTTGGCATCCTCACCTTGCATGCGGGAGTTCAGTGTACAATTCTCTGCTGTGAAAAATCGGAGTGCATTGGAGCAGAAAGATGCGAAGCTCGTGTGCTTCATGGATATGTTGTTGGAATGTTTTGCGGTGTTGGTAAGTGGGATCCTCACAGTTCTGGGTAACATCCTCAGGGTTGCAGAGCGTGTTGTGAAGCCTACTGTCCTGTGGCGTTTGGAAATAATTTAGTTTCATTGCCGCTGGGTCCATTTGTTGGTGTTGCAGATTGGATCCTGATCAATGTGATTATTGATGGAATCCATGGATGGGTGCCCTGCTTCTAGAAAATCTCTGGCTGCCTTCTGATTGCCATGTTCTATTACTGTTGTGCTGCTCTCGAAGATGGTTGCTGTCTGTTCGTATAGCTACTCGGGACAGCTGGCCGTGCCAATTAGTGACGGCCACACAAATTATTTGCCAAGAATATGTATCCCACAACTGCATTCCCAGATGTCTGGCACACTAAATTGTAAACTAGGATATGCCATAAAGCAACTGAAACACCATGCTTCCCTTTATTAAAATAAATTTCTGGAAACTGATAACCAGACTCCTCTGAACACACGGATTTAGGACAG
>NW_025162196.1:0-1571 GCF_004010195.1 Chiloscyllium plagiosum
TACTGAGGGAGTGCTACTCTGTAACAATGTCAGCACTAAAGGATCGCTGAACTGTCAAAGAGCTGCATTGTCAGAGGGTCAGAACTGAGGGAGTGCTGCACTGTCAGAGTGTTAGTACTGAGGGAGTGCTGCACTGTCAGAGGGTCCGTGCTGAGGGAATGCTGCACTGTCAGAAGGGTCGGTACTGAGGGAGCGGTGCACTGTCAGTAGGTCAGTCCTGAGGGAGTGCTGCCCTGTCGGATGGTCAGGACTGAGGGATTCTGCACTGTCAGAGGGTCGGTACTGAGGGAGCGGTCCACTGTCAGACGGTCAGTACTGAGGGAGTGCTGCACGGTCAGAGGGTCAGTACTGATGGAGTGCTGCACTGTTAGAGGTTCAGTACTGTGGGAGCGCTGTACTGTAAGAATGTCAGATCTAAAGGAGCGCTGAACTGTCAAAGTGCTGCACTGTCAGAGGGTAGGTACTGAGCGAGTGCTGCACACTCAGAGTGTTAGTACTGAGGGAGTGCTGCACTGTCAGAGGGTCCGTGCTGAGGGAGTGCTGCACTGTCAGAGGGTCGGGACTGAGGGAGCGGTCCACTGTCAGAAGATCCGTACTGAGTGAGTGCTGCCCTGTCGGAGGGTCAGGATTGAGGGAGTGCTGCACTGTCAGAGGGTCAGTATTTTGGGAGTGCTGCACTGCCAGATGGACAGTACTGAGGGAGTGCTGCACTGTCAGAGGGTCAGTACTGAAGGAGTGCTGCACTGTCAGAGGGTCACTACTGAGGGAGTGCTGCACTGTCAGAGGGTCAGTATTTTGGGAGTGCTGCACTGCCAGATGGTCAGTACTGAGGGAGTGCTGCACTGTCAGAGGGTCAGTACTGAAGGAGTGCTGCACTGTCAGAGGGTCGGTACTGAGGGAGTGCTGGAATGCCATGTGGTCAGTAGTGAGGGAGTGCTGCACAGTCAGAGGGTCTGTACTGAGGGAGCGGTGCACTGTCAGAGGGTTAGTACTGAGGGAGTGGTGCATTCTCAGAGGGTTAGTACTGAGGGATCGCTAATCTGTAAGAATGTCAGAACTAAAGGAGCACTGAACTGTCAAAGAGGTGCATTGTCAGAGGGTCAGTACTGAGGGAGTGCTGCACTGTCAGAGTGTCAGTACTGAGGGAGTGCTGTACTGTCAGAGGGTCAGTACTGAGGGAGTGCTGCACTGTCAGTGGGTCAGTACTGAGGGAGCGGTGCATTGTGAGAGGTTCAGAACTGAGGGAGTGCCGCACTGTCAGATGGTCAGTACTGAGGGAGTGCTGCACTGTCAGAGGGTCAGTACGGAGGGAGTGCTGCACTGTCAGAGGATCAGTACTTTGGGAGTGCTGCACTGTCAGAGTGTCAGTACTGAGGGAGTGCTGCACTGTCAGAGGGTCGGTACTGAGGGAGTGCTGCACTGTCAGAGGGTCAGTACTCAGGGAGCGGTGCATTGTCAGAGGATCAGTACTGAATGAGTGCTGCATTGTCATGTGGTCAGTACTGAGGGAGTGCTGCACTGTCAGAGTGTCAGTACTCAGGGAGTGCTGCACTGTCAGAGGGTCGGTACTG
>NW_025162197.1:0-1571 GCF_004010195.1 Chiloscyllium plagiosum
CAATGAATTCCTGTGTAACGCAGGCACTGTGATCATTTTGGGAGATTTCATTCTTTGTATAATCTGGGACGGTCACATTGGTGAAAGTGATGATCTCCAAACTCCTCTTTGAATGTTTCTGTCAGTGTTTCTTTGAATAAAACGTTGTGCAAATGGCCAGGGACGTGACTATCTCAGAACGACCGTTAGGTGATGACGCTGAGGGAAGGTGTAATGCCACACTGAGATATCGTCGGGGAAATTGCAGCAGAGTGGAATTCAGCGAGATGATGGATTTTTAAAGTGACCATAAAGCACACCCTACAATCACAACCAAACATGTGTTTGCTGGGAGAACTGACCAAGGTAAACAGGGGAAATTGTGAAGTGTATGGCTGGAAATGTACAATAGAAAACATTTGCAGTCATAAAGATGTACAGCACCGAAGCAGACCCTTCGGTCCAACTCAACCACGCCACCCTAACATAATCTCGTCACATTTGCCAGCAATTGGCCCAAATCCCTCTCAAACCTTCCTGTTCGTATACCCATCCAGATGCCTTTTAAATGCAGTAATTGTACCAGTCTCCACCACTTCATCTGGCAGGTCTTTCCATACACGCAACACGCTCCACATCAGAACGTTGTCCCTTACGTTCCTTTGAGATCTTTCCCCTCTCATCCTGAACCTAGGCACTGCAGTTCTGGACTATCCCACCCCAGGGAAAAGACTGTGTCTGTTAATACTAACCATGCCTCTCATGGTTTTATAAACCTCCATATGGGTACCCCTCAGCCTCAGACATTCCAAGGAAAACAGGCCCAGCCCATTTAACCTCTCCCTTTAGCTCAAATCGACCAATCCTGTCAGCATCTTTGTAAATCTTTTCTGAACCCTTTCAATTTACACAATATCCTTCCGATAGGGAGGAGACAAGAATTGCACGCAATATTCCAAAACTGGCCTTTCCAACGTCCTGTATAGCCACAACATGACTTCCCAACTCCTCGACTCAATGCACAGATCAGTAAACGCAAGCATACCAAACACCTTCTTCACTACCTATCGACCCACAATTCTCCTTTTAAGGAACATTGAACCTGCACTCCAAGGTCTCTTTGTTCAGAAACACTCCCTGGGACCTTAACATTAAGTGTATAAATCCTGCGAAGATTTGCTTTCCGAAAATGCAGCACCACCCATTTATCTAAATGAAGCTCCATCAGCCACTCCTCAGCCCATTGACCCATCAGTTCACGATCCCATTGTAATGTGAAGTAATCTTCTTCACTTAACACTACACCTCCAATTTTGGTGTCATCTGCAAACTTACTAACATTTCCTGCTATGTCCACATCCAATCGCTTATATAATTAATGGAAAGTAGTGAACGCAGCACCGATGCTTGTGGCACTCCATTGGTCACAGGTGCCAGTCTGAAAAAACAACCTTCCACAACCACCGTCTGTCGTCTACCTTAGTGCCAGTTCTGTATCCGAATGGCTGGTTTTCCCTGTATTCCGTGAGACCTATCCTTGCTCTCCAATCTCCCATGTAGAAACATTTCGAATACCTTACTGAAGTCCATAT
>NW_025162198.1:0-1572 GCF_004010195.1 Chiloscyllium plagiosum
TTCCCACATTTTGTTCTCTGGAGGGGACCTGCATAATCAATTATAACCCGCATGAAAGATTCTTCAAATGCGGGAATTGGCTCCAAAGGTTTTGGTTTTATTATCACCTTTGTCTTACTACCATTTGGCTGCTGGAACACTTCCTTTCTGTATGCTACCGGCAAAACTATTTCGTGGATGTCTGCCTATTTCACCTCTGCACTATACCATTATCTCCATTTCTGCCTTTGGATTCTATCTTTAGGATAATAAATGCCAGGTATATTCTCTGCCTCCTTTTCTGAGTACGCATCAACATATATGTCTTTTATTGCTTCGTCTGTCGGTGGTACGTCCATTGGCCTTTTAGGACGAAACACTTCTTCCTGACCCTGTGCCTGTTCAAATTTTTCATGCATCATTAAGTCAAATGGAGTGTCCGCTAACTGAACCTCAATATCTTCATGTTTCTCTATAGTTTTTGCTTTTTGCTGTGATTTATGATAGTGGGATCTGGTTACTACACAGTCTGGGAAAATACCAGGGTGTTTTTATTTTAACTGCTCCGTTCCTTGGTCTTCTTTGGGCTTTCCTACAACAAGGGGTGTGTCTCCCACCTTGGATCCTGTTAAATCGTTCCTAAGAACAAACTGAATTCCTGGAACTGACACTCTGTCAATCACTCCCACTGTTACTTCCATTCTCTTGAGTTGGCACTCCAACTTGATCTTACATAGCAGAATGCCATATTTCTGTCCATCTATCCAAAAAATTACTCTCTCAGGTAACAGTTCATAAAGACTGCCAACACGTTCATCTCTTCCTATTACAGACTGGTTAGATCCTGCATCGCTCAAAATTATAAATTATTTCCTTCTCCCCCGTTCTTTCTGAGTAAACTTTACCCACAGAGGTGAATTTTTTTTTTGTAGAGATCAGGTGATACCTCCATATCCAAACCCTGCCGAGGCTGTGGACACTACTGCAGTTCCTCGACTTTTCTTGTGTTTTCCTTCACTAATGCCACTGGCTTAGCTTCAATCACCACATATTTTCCTTTCTTTAACAACTAGCACTGTGACTTTACGTGTCCCACCTTCTGGCAGTGAAAGTGCCTTTGCCAATGCCTTTCTGAAAGAACTGGCACTGTAATTGTATGTGTCCCACTCCATTACACTGAAAACACCAGCGGCCTTTCACCTCCTTTCCACCCTCTTCAACTTCTTTAACCTGTGGTAAACAATTAACAGTGCTCTCTACTCTTTTTTTTGTTGTTGTGTAGGATCGTCCCTTCTCCCAATTTCTATACCTCATAGGATGAAATTCTTGCTGGAAGCTAACGTATGCTTTATGTACCAATGTATATTCAACTAACTTGCCTGCTGCTTTTCTTACTTCTTGAACTTTCTGTTCATCCACGTGAATTCTTATCATCTCTGGAAGAGAGTTTTTAAACTCCTCCAGCAGAATAAGAGCCTAACAGGTCTTATCTATTTTTAAGGCCCACACTCATCTATCAAAATGATCATGTTAAACACAACATAGGTCTGATCTGCTTCTTTCTTTGTGTTTCTGAATCTGAAGTCTGTACAC
>NW_025162199.1:0-1572 GCF_004010195.1 Chiloscyllium plagiosum
AATCACTTTACACATTCAGCTGGTGAACAGTCCTGTTGTGGGAAGACATCTGTATAGAATGCAGGAAGATGCACTGAGAGGTTCTTGATCAGTTTCATCGAGGGATTGAGACAATACTGGAGGTTTTGAGAGTCTTAAACGTGGACAAATCCCCAGCTCGGAGTGAAGTTATATCTCACGTTGCTCTGTGAGACAAAGGAGCAATTTTAGGATTATTGACCAATGTTTCACATTCCTCTTTGGCCACAGGGAAGTTGGTCGATGACTGAAGGACTACTAATGGGGTTCCACTTTTTAACAAGGCAGTTAGAAACAAACCAGGGAAATACAGTCAAGTGAGCATCACAGGAGTGGTCAGGAAACGTTCGTAGAAACCTCTGAATGAGATAATTAATTCGGACTTGTCTAGCCAAGGTTTGATGAAGGAGTCAGCATGGTTTTGTCCGAGGAGGTGATGCTTAACAGATCTGTTTAAAAGTTTTGGGGAAGAGATCAGATTTTTAAATGAGGGGAGTGAACATGATGTACTGTATGTGGGTTTCAGCGAGATCCCACACGGGAGACTGACAACAGGGTAAAAACATAAGCAATTCACGGTCACGTGGTGTCAGGGAAATTCATTCCAATGGATCGGAGGCCAGATACTATGCTGGCAAGCAGTTTGATTAAACAAATTGACATTGTGGGAAAGAAATTGACCAGGCTGACACAGAACTGATTCTCCGCACTGATGGCCAGAATGTTCTAACACAAACAGTGGGTGCAGACAGTTTTCATAGGGGTACAACACAAAGGTGATAATTGTAAAGCAGTAACAGTACAGTGGTGAAAATTGTAAAGCGATTAAAACAAGAATAAACTGAATGGAATTTAGTCAAACGTCTGGCAGTACTAATTCATTTGTAATTGACACTGGATATTCCAGCCATGTCCTGGAATAGGTAAGAATGTCTTCTCGAGTATTTCCTGTCACCACGAGTATGTGTAAATGTACCTTTTCCTGGCTTTCAGTTCTGTCCATTGTGCTCCTCCTGGGAGCAAAGTCTTCCGGGGTCTCTCAGTCTGCCTCTTTGTTTATGCGCCATCTGTTTATATGGGAAACGAGCCTGCACTTAGGGTATTCGGACTGAAGTGATGAACGAGGCTAGGAGCTTACTGTGAAGGCTGCTTGAGAAATGCATTATCTGGTCTGGGAGTAGATTAGAATGTCTGGATTCTATATTCGCCTCTTTGACCAAGACTGAGGCATTGTGGGTGTGTTCTGTGTGTGTTGGCACGCATGATTTCTCTGTTTCGCTGACATACTTCTGTGTTTTTTTATGTGGTTATGCTGTGGGTGGGCAGTGTAGCAGATTTTCTCCCAAAGTTTACCCTTCTTTTGTTAAGACCATGTTGAAAAAGTGCAAAATAGCCCAGACCGGAGAGGCTATCAGGTGATGGGTTTTGATGTCAGAGAGGTAGTAGTCAGTGTCTGAATCTGACCAAGCGTAGTTTGTGTCAGGGGGGAAGATATCACGCCAGCGAACTTGTACAAGCTGAGTTGTGAGGAGGGCAGGTGTAACAGTGCTTTAC
>NW_025162200.1:0-1572 GCF_004010195.1 Chiloscyllium plagiosum
CCTTCCTCTTTCCTTTCTTTGCTGAATGCAAGTATGTGTGAATGTGCTGCAAACCACTTTCCCTGGGTTTTGTTGCAGAAATAAACCTTGCATCGTTTTCACCCACAATAGTTTGCTGTCAATCATCAGGTTGGACTGAAGGATCTATTTCTGTGCTGTACAGCTCTATGATTCAATGACTCCATGTTAAATTAGACTCCCCGTGTTGTAGGGATACCAACCACAAACAATTCTTCAAAGGGAAAAGCAAGTAAATGAATAAAGTTTGTAAAGTCAATTCCTGCCACAGAAAGGTGGACAGGAAAAGTAATTTATTTTAGCTCTCTCTCTTTTCTCTGTCACACAAGATCAAAGTTAAAAATCACACAACAACAGGTTATAGTCTAACAGGACTGTTGGACTATAACCAGGTGTTTTGTGATTTTTAACTTTGTCCATCCCAGTCCAAGACCGGCTCCTCCAATCAATGCTTTTCATCAGCATTTTATAAACAACCTCATTCAACCCAATTGCAAGATTACAATTAAAAATTCCAAGCTGATTGTCATTTATTCATTTCTTAGTCTATCATTTTTTTCTGGATTATTATCTCTGAGAAATCCCTGTAACCTGACTGACTTGTCCTCCTTCTGAAATGGGAGGAACCATTTCCAACCATTCAATCCTCTGAGACCTGTCCCATATGCAAGGGTGGTTGGAAATTTTGGGACAATGTTTACCCTGACATAAATAATAAATAAGGGTATATCTCAGCTGGAATTGGTGACTTTTCTTTGTATTTCCGTTTCGACAATGTTTTGAGCCAATATGGCAAAAAGCTAGAAACAGTGGTTCAAAGTGACTTGGAGGTCTGGGTATTTGAATCATTAAACTGTCACAAAGTGATGCAGAAACCAATCAAAAAGGCTCATAGAATACAAGGCCCTCTTATCCAGATTACTGGAAGGCAAAAACATAGAAGTCAAGCTTCAGCATTACAAGTTTGAGAAAAGGCAATGGAAGAGGCTTTAACACTAGATTACTGGCCTGAGGTAATGTTCTGAGGACCAGTGTTCAAACCTAGCTGTGGCAGATGGTTGGATTGGATTTTAATAATAATCTAGGAAATTCCAGTCCAATGATGACTGCAAAGCCATTGCTGATTGGCAGGAAAATTCCATCTGGGTCACCAACGTCCTTGAAAGAAGGAAGCTTCTGGCCTCCATATGACCCCAAACCCACAGCGATACGGTTGACTCTTAACTGATGTCTGGCCTAGCCAGCAATGCTTGTGTCCTGTGTGTTTTTTTAACAAAAGCTACAATACCCTGAGCAGGACTTGCTACAACCTTGGCAATGACATTAAGACTTCAGAGGGAGTGCACTTCTGATGCATTCAGAATAGCACCTGGACTCCAAGGGTTATTGGATAAGATTATGCAAATTAACATCACTTTCTCTAAAATTTAATTCACTTCAATCACTTGGTTGACTCTCAACTGCCCTCTGGGCAATTAGGGATGGGCAATGAATGTTGGCCTGGTCAGTGACATCCTCACCCTCAAAATGAATATAAAAAAATCAAACTGAGTG
>NW_025162201.1:0-1572 GCF_004010195.1 Chiloscyllium plagiosum
TGACTCTCACTCTGAGCGCACAATACTCCAGGTGAGATGTCACCTCTACACAGAAAGCTCAACAGCTAACGTAAGATTTGCATTCTGAATTGTTTTCTGCATCAACAGGCCAACGTTCAGTACCTTGTGAACAAGAATAGCTTGGTCCTTCTGGACCTCAATATTTTCAAACGTTTACCATTTAAGAAATGGTCTGCACCGTCAGGTTTCCAACCAAAGGGGATAACCTTGTACTTATTCACATTCTCTTCCATCTCCCATGCTCCTCTCTGTTCACTCGGCCTACTTAAGTCCACCTGAAGCCTCTTGGCACCTTCCTCAATATTTGCAATCCCACTAAGTTTTATGCCATCTGCAAACTTGGAAATATTACAATCGGTTCCCAGAGCAGGGGCACAAGCACTGAACCTTCTGGTCACAGCTTGACAACCTGAGAATGACTCTTTCAATATGATCTTAATAAATAGCAGCACGGTTTGAAGAACTGATTGGCTTCTTGTTCGTATTTGCTCTGGGATTGCGAGGACCATGTGTCGGTTTACAATGAGATACCTGGAATATCAGGTGGGTGGTTATTATTAAAGATCCAATGCAAAGTATCACCGACATTGAAATCTTCATGCTGAGTACTGAGTGAAATCAGCTGATTTTTTGAAACATTTCTTGATCCTTGTCCACTTTCAAGTGTTTCCAGTTAACAGATCTAATTGCTGCACGCAGGTGGCTTGAAGCTGTTAATTAGACCAAACCATTTTATGCAGTAGTAATTGCCAAATCATGGAATGGTATTGAGGAATTGTTGTAATGATAATATAGCTAATATTGAGAACTGTTTTCTCTTTGTTTCAGCTGAAGGTGTTCAAAAGAAACAGAAGTATATATTCCAGGTACAAACTGAAAAGCTGTTTGGACACTATCCTAACAAAGGAGAAGCTGAGTTTCCAGCTAGTTGATCGATATGCTGAGTTAATGCTCATCACCAATGTATGATATTTGACATTTCGAGAAGATGAACTTCTGGCAAGGGGCTGAGTCCGTGAAGAGTGGAGAGAGAAACATCCCTGGAGAGAACTAGAAAAAATACAAACTGATCAGTTGTTCCAGAGCAATGTTTTCATCCCAGAGAATTTCCACATCTGGGAGTACGGTAGCACTGATTATTGGACCCAGGAAATGGAGGAAAAACAATGGTAGCAAAGACTGTATGTGATTGGGCCACTGGGAACATATACCAAAATTTTACTTTGTTTTCCATTTAAATTTCAGGATTTGAATGCTAGTCACTGTGGAATAAACCTGAGGATCCTGATGCTGGAATGGTATTGTTACTTTGGGAATGTTATTGGAGAGGTCTGGAAGAACCCAGAGGAATTGCTCTTATATTTGATGATTTGGAAGAAATCAAAGACAGTATTGATATTTCCGATGTTCTTAAAAATAGACCTTCAGTTCATGTGCACTGCCCTTGAATGCTGGTGAGACAGTGTCTGATTCTGTGTGTACAGTTTAATCCAACACAAGCTGCTCCAGGGATCTTCGGTGCTAGTGGTCAGCTGTCCCATTTATTGGAAA
>NW_025162202.1:0-1572 GCF_004010195.1 Chiloscyllium plagiosum
TAATATTTTCTTCAGAAGTGTTCTGAAGAGGGGCCACTGGACTCGAAACAGTTACTCTGATTTCTCTTCACAGTCGCTGGCAGACCAGCTGAGATTCTTGGAATCCCTGCAGTGGTGAACAAGGCCATTCGCCCCAAAAAAGTCTAAAACAGCCCTCCAAAGAGTAACCCACCCAGACCGATTCCCCTTCCCTATTACTCTGCATTTACATATTCCTAATGCACGCAAACGACATCCCTGGACATAACGTGAAATTAACCGTCGCCAATTCACCTAACCTGTACATCTTTGGATTGTGGAAGGAAGCTGGAAGACACGCACACAGACATGGGCCGAATGTACAAACTTCACACAATCATGTGAGGTTGAATCGAATGAAGTCCCTAGCGCTGTCAGGGAACAGTGCGAGGTAATGAGCCAACATGCTGCCTGCGTGATTTATCAGCTTCTGACTTTGTGTCTGATTTTCAGCATGTGCAGTTTTCTTCCCTTTTTTGGATAGAGTAATCTTTATTCCGTACCCAATGATTTGCTGCACCGGTCCCTGGAGTGGTAGATGAGCAAAGTACCGGGTAAGCTTTACCCTCTGTCTCACGATATTCTGTAACTGTCCTGAGAGTTTTGCTGAGGGAGATAGCAGAGACAGCTTTGGTCAATATTTCGTGCTGTGCTTTGCCTGTCCTGAGATTGTTTTATGGAGAGATTGTAGAGAGACATTTACATTCAGATTTAAAGAGAAGAGTTATGTTTTCTCTTTATATAAACCGATCATATCGGCATCCTGCGTGCTTTTTTGTGATGGAGCCAATATTCTCGTAGCTTTGTTTTAAGTTTACTTTCAGTTAAAAACTGAAGAGAGAGCACCGCAGGTTGTCTAAACCCTTGCTGTCTCGATCATGCTAGTAATGTTGAAGGAGCTTTAGTTTCATTCTAATTTAGCGGATTACACACACCTGCCGGATTATATTGGCCGCCAGGTTTCTGTTATCCGCGATGTAAGTATATTGTCCGAAACATCCGGTATGTAAGTGCAACAGTTGGAGCTAATAACAACACCGTGAGAGCCCTGTGCCTCTAGTAAATAGTCAAGCTCCAGACCGTTCTGCAAAGCAATAGGAAAAACCCCTTTTTTTCTTCTCCCTGTGTCTACAGCTCATTGTCATTGCTGTAAAGTTAGTTTCCCTTTGGATTAGGTGTAAATGTCTTAATATTTAGACTATGGTTTCATGTCCTCACAAGCCACACTAATCCATTTGTTAGGGAGGTGTCCATGTTTAAGGCCAGGATGTCAGTGTGGAAATCTTTATTTTTTGAAAGCATTCAGACATGTTTCTTACATGTGAGGTACAATCACCTTGCCGCAGAGATGTATGGTGACAAACTCTTTGTATTTACGGGAGGCTGAGATCAACTGATTTTTGCTATTAAGGTGGAAAAGGCAAATTGGGGGGAGGAAACGACAAGATAGTGAATGTGAATATTCTTCATTGAATATTTTTTATTTCCACATGCATTTGCCTCCCTCTTTTATCTTTCATATATCAAAAAACATCTTGCAATCTTCTTTATTAT
>NW_025162203.1:0-1572 GCF_004010195.1 Chiloscyllium plagiosum
TACCTGTGATATCCCAGTCCCATCTTAGATTACGTCACTAAAGACAGGAATGCACACGATGGATTTTTCTTAACATCAGCAATTGTTTAATACTCATTAAAAGATTTTAATTACATCGTTTTTGAAGCATTTACTTCACATTCAATCATTTGCAATGGTGGAATTTGGACCTGTGTCCAGAGAACACTTGCTGAGTTTCTGGATAAATTGTCACACAATAATGCCACTAGGCCATCACTTCGCCTGCTCACAGTTTATATAACCCAGTGCAACATGAATCAAAACTCTTTCTTCCTGCACAATTGTTTGACACGGCACTCTGGTGATGTGACTCAGTACCTCTCCATGTGGTATCCCTCACTGTGTGGGTCTAATTGCTGCCTCTGTCAGCGTCTCTCACTTTTGAAGCTACTCCAGATCATGAGCCAACAGAATTCTCCACTCCAGAGAGATGAGGCAGCACAGGTCAGGAATGTACACTGGGATTTTTAAGATATCTGTGGGCTCAGTGCCATTCTATATGTGTAACCCTCAAAGCATTAGTCTAATTTCCCATTCTGCCAATTTCTGTGTCTTCTACAAGTACTCATGGAGTTCCTGTCTCAACAGACTTGCCAACTGCTAGTTGGGACGATGGTTGGTCAGCCAGAAAGACAAAGTCAGGGAGGTCGGGAGTCTTCAATAAATCCTGCTGCCAGTTAAGATCATTCCAGTGCACAGAGCAGAAAGTAATAAGGGTGATCCAAACATCAGCTAACAAGACATGACATAGAGAAAGTGCTGGAGGGGGAGCACAGTACAGACACACCCCAGGCTCAATCACCACGCCTGCTGCAAGTTTTGTTGTAATGAGACAGCATCTGGAGTTCCCAGTTATCAGTCCAGGCCTGTGCTTTCTTAGGGAGCATCAGAACAACTGAGGGGAAATCAGGCCTCCCACGAGAGGGTGGTAATGCTGCCTGGGATCTTTCTGTTCCCTATTCCCTCTCCAACACTGTATCTATGACTTGTATTGAGGACCAGTGTCTTCAATCATTCTAACTCCTATAACAATTCCTATCTCTGTCATTTTCTCCGCTCTCACCAATTATTTCACATATTTGAAACCTCCAGTCCAGGTGACCATCCTTATCACTGTACTTTGCTTCAGTCACTACGACATGCCTTGTCTCAGTAGTCTCCTCCTCCAATAACTGGAGACATCGGGTCTGTTTCTGTGCGGCATGACTCTTCGTCCAAGGTTCCCAAAATGGAATGAGTTGCGTTTGTCGATGTTTGGCCCATATCCCTTCAAATCTTTTCCTCTCCATATACCTGCCCAAGTGTCTTTTCCATGTTGTACTTGTTTTTACCATTTCCTCTGGCAGTCCATTCCGTCTATGCACCATCCTCTGTGGAAAATGTTGCCCCTCAGCTCCTTCTTTAAATCCTTGCTCTCACACCTCACGTTTATGCCTCCTGCTATGGACTCACCTACCCTTGGCTTTTCACCTTACTTAGGCCCTGCATGGTTTCATAAACCTTTATAACGTCACCCCATGGCCTCCTCTGCCCTGGAGAAATATAGACGAC
>NW_025162204.1:0-1572 GCF_004010195.1 Chiloscyllium plagiosum
CCCAATATTTTCAGGATGTTGCTAAGTCATTCTGACAACAATTAGGAGTTCAGTATGAAAGGTATGATCAATGATACACAGGCAGGTACACGCAAACAAAATCACCAATACGACAATATGACGATCTGGTTTACGGATGACATTTGTAATACAGATATGGTTTTTATCATCTCAGCAGAAAGAGAAACCCCTTAGAAAAGATAAAATGATCATCTTACTCACAGATTCCATGATAAAGAATTTCGAGTTATTTCCCAGTGAGTTCCAAACTTGAATATGTAAATTACGAACATGTATAAAAGGACTCAAACATGAAAACTTGGTTATGTAAAAACCGACAGACAGAGTGCAAGCAAATCTCCTCCAATACTTCAGAAAAATGCTCTCCATCTGCATCGTCTTGTTCAGCTGCTTTGCCATCCAATGTCGAGCTGGTAACTTGGTTTTGGAGACTTTAAAGGAAATTACAACTCATGAGAAGGGAATTTTAGAAGTAAGTTTTATTTTCATTGACTCTTAATCTGAAACAAAGTCTTACCAATGCAGATGACATTCTATGAAATTTGGTATTAGTTTTTCAAAGATAACACCTGAGAAAATTGATAACCTACATTCAGGAAAGGATGCTAAAGCTGGTTGTCTTTGATCTTGTGATTAGATCATGGTTGAGGAGGCTGTTTGCAACTTCTAAAATTATGAAATGCTTTGATAGGGTAGAAATGAAGAGAATTCTTTCATTCGTAGGAAAAGTCATACCCAGAAGCCATCAATTTAACATCAGTGTGTAAACTTCCAACATACTTTATTAATGTACTTATAAAATTAGACCGGTCGATGCAGGTAAAACAGATTCCCCTGTTGGAAATTTAGAATCAGCAGATACAAATTAAAATTAAATGGGGTGTCACTCTGAGATGAGAAGAATTATTTTTCTCAAGGTTGTGAATCTTTGGAATTCTCTGCTTAGACAGCTAAAAGTGCTTAATCTTTGACTATATATAAAGTAGTGATTGATAGTGCTCTGATTACCAATGGTGTAAATGCTTGTGGGGTAGTGTGGATAAAAAACCTTAAAGTGTTCAATCAGACTTATTCCTTAATTCACTCAAATGAGGTAGGCATCGCTGGCTAGGCCAGCATTTATTGCTTGACCCTAATAGCCCAGAGGACAGTTTAGAGTCAGTCATATTGCTGTGTGTCTGGAATCACATGTCGGCCAGACCAGGTAAGGATGACAGATTTCCTTCCCTAATGGACATTGGTGAACCAGATGGGTTTTTGCAATAATTAACAATGTTTCATAGGCATCATTAGACCCCTACTTCAAGCTTCCTTGTTGAATTCAAATTCCATCATCATCCATGGTAGACTTTGAACCTGGGCCTCCAGAACATGAGCTGTGTTTCTGGATTAATAGACTAGCAATAATACCACTAGGCTATAGATCATCTTAAACTGTGGAGTAGGCTTACTGAGCTGAAAGGCTTATTCCTGTTCCGATGTTTGTATTGACTATAAAGAGCTTGAATACCTTTGGCAGTTACAGTTAAAACTTTCTGGCTGTAAATCTTT
>NW_025162205.1:0-1572 GCF_004010195.1 Chiloscyllium plagiosum
TAATGTGGGATTCATTGTTAGACTCCAAGTGCTCGGGAGTCAATCACCTTTGTAAAGCCTTCATTCAGGAATTATTCCAAGCTGCAGAATTTCAAAGCCTGGATTACACACCAGAAATCATCATCAGAGACAATCTTGCGAGGCATTTTTGTCGGCAGGTCATTTGTATGAATTTTTAATTGTGGTTGGACTCGCACTGAGCCCTCTACTCGTCCATTGACCGGTCTACCCATACATTACATTGTTCCTCTGGGACATCTCGAACTGATATTGTTGCAAACAATTGGGTGCATAATTGTCCAGGTTAGGCTGAGAAGCTCCCTGGACAGATAATAGACGTGGTCAGTATTTTGGAGGTAGTGGAGAAACCCAAAGGCACTGTGTTCATATTCAAGCTTTTCTGAAGCCATTTTTGTCAGGTTTGATGACTGCAAAATGTTGTGATCACTGATCTGAATAAAAATCAGATGTTTACTACAGTCACTAAATTGTGCAATAAGTAGATGGCACTCTGGTAATTTAAATATTGTTCATTTCAATTACCCTCAAACGAAGACAGTGACGTTTGGTTTATTTTTACGCGCATAAGAAGAAAAGTGATGTTGACTCTTCATTGTAGAACATATAAAATTGGGCTGAAATACATTTCTCACAGAGTAGTCAAACAAAAGTTGGACATTTACTGTAACGTAGCATTCTGCCAACATTATTGTGTCCCAACAGCATCATCATCTTAGAGTATCAGAGGTCTACAGCATGGAAATAAACCCATCAGCTAACCTGTCCATTTTTCACAATTAAACTAGATCTCCATGCTTGCGTTTATTTTCCGCACGACTCCTTCGGTATTCCACTCATGGACGTGACTGAATTATTTATAAATGACAACATTGTCCTCGGTTCCACCAGTACCTCTGGCAACCTCTTACATAATCTCCACACTGTCTGTAAGAAAAATAATGCCGCTTTGAACTCTTTTGTATTTTGCCCTGTCGCCTGAAACGTATGCTCTCTAGTTTTAGATTCCCCTATCACAGAGAAAAACCGTTTTCCATCTAAATTGTATTTGCTTGTCATGATTTTATAGATATCTAAAACGTCACCACTCAGTCTTATATGCTCCAGGGGAATAAAATCCAGCCTATGCAACCTCTTCTCAAAACTGAAAACTTTCAATCCAGGTGGAAGCTTTTTACATCTTTCATGAATTAGTTCTAGTTTAATCATATCATTTCTATACTGGATTGCACACAGAATTCGAAATTTGGCGTCTTTTACATCTGCCAAAAACAACTCTTAAACTCAATGCTGTGCCCAATGAAATATAGCATACTGGAAGACTTTTCACGAGTCTGCTTGCATGTGGTTCCACTTTTAAGGAAATACGTGGCTGCAGCCCGAGGTCTTTTTGTTTCGTAACACTTCCCAATGCCTTACCATTTACTGTATTCATACTACCCTGATTAAACCTACCAGACTGCAGCACCTTGCGTATACCTAAACTAATCTTCATCTGCCATTCTTCAACACGCTAGTCAAGGTGAGCAAGGTTTCGCTGCAATCCAATATAAT
>NW_025162206.1:0-1572 GCF_004010195.1 Chiloscyllium plagiosum
ATAGAGGAAAGCATAGCAAATGCCTTCTTCACTATCCTAACTATCTGTGACTTGACTTTCAAGGAGCTATGAACCCTCACTCCAAGGTGTCTTTGTTCAGCAACATGCCTTAGGACTTTACAATGAAGTGTACAAGTCCTGCTAAGGTTTGCTTTTCCAAAATACAGCACCTCACATTTATCTAAATTATACTCCATCTACCTCTCTTCAGCCCATTGGCCCATTTGATCAAGATCACATTGTACTCTGAGGTAACCTTCTTCACTGTTACCTCCACTACACCTCCAATTTTGGTTTCATCTGTAAACTTACTAACTATATCTCCTTTGTTCACATCCAAATCATTCACATAAATGACTAAAAGTAGAGGACCCAGCACCAAACCTTGTGGCACTCCACTGGTCTCAGGCCTCCAGTCTGAAAAACAACCCTCCAACACCACCTTCTGTCTTCTACCTTTGAACTAGTTCTCCCTGTATTCAATGATATCTAACCTTGCTCACCGGTCTTGCATGGGAAACCCTGTTAAATGCCTTACTAAAGTCGATATAGATCACACCCACCACTCTGCCCTCATCAATCCTCTTTGTTACTTCTTCAAAAAACTCAATCAAGTTTGTGAGATATGATTTCCCATGGACAAAGCCATGTCGACTATCCCTATTCAGCCCTTGCCTTTCCAAACACATGTAAATCATGTCCCTCAGGATTCACTCCAACAACTTGCCCACCACCGGTCTCAGGCTCACCAGTCTGTAGTTCCTTGGCTTGTCCTTACTACCCTTCTTAAACATTAGCACCACGTTAGCCAACCTCCAATCTTTCAGCACCTCACCTGTGACTATTGATGATACAAATATCTCAGCAAGTAGTCCAGCAATCACTTCCATAGCTTCCCACAGAGTTCGAGGGTACACCTGACCAGGTCCTGGGGAATTTATCCACTTTTATGCATTTCAAGACATCCAGCACCTTCTGCTCTGTAATGTGGACATTTTTCAAGATATCAGCATCTTTTTCCCCACAGTTTATATCTTCCATATCCTTGTCCACAGTAAATACTGATGCATAATACTCGTTTATTTTCTCCCCCATCTCTTGCTGCTGTCTTGCGGATCTTTGAGGGGTCATCTTCTCTCCCTAATTACCCCTTTGTCCTTAATTTTTTTTAATTAAAAACCCTTTGGATTCTCCTTAACCCTATTTGCCAAAGCTACCTCATGTTCCCTTTTTTGCTTTCCTGATTTCCCTCTTCAGTATACTCCTACTGCCTTTACACTCTTCGAATGAACCACTTGATCTCTGCTGTCTATACCTGACATATGCTTCCTTCTTTTTCTTAACCAAACCCTCAATTTCTCTAGTCATCCAGTATTCCCTACACCTACCAGCCTTGCCTTTCACCCTAACAGGAATATATTGTCTCTGGACTCTCATTATCTCATTTTTGAAGGTTTCCCATTTTCCAGCCGTCCCTTTACCTGTGAACATCTGCTCCCAATCAGCTTTCGAAAGTTCTTGCCTCATATCATCAAAACTAGCCTTCTTCCAATTTAGAACTTCAACTTTTAG
>NW_025162207.1:0-1572 GCF_004010195.1 Chiloscyllium plagiosum
AGTGCAGCACTCCCTCAATACTGACCCTCTGACTGTGCAGTATTCCCGCAGTACTGATCCTCTGACAGTGCCGCACTCCCTCAGTACTGACCCTCCGACAGTGCAGCACTCCCTCAGAACTGACCCTCCAACAGTGCAGCACTCCCTCAGTACTGACCCTCTGACAGTACAGTGCTCCCTCAGTACTGACCTACTGGCAGTGCAGAGCTCCTACAGTACTGACCCTCTGACAGTGCAGCACTACTTCAGTACTGACCCTCTGACAGTGCAGCGCTCCCTCATTATTGATTCTTCGACAGTGCAGCACTCCCTCATTACTGACCCTCAGACTGTGCAGCAATCCTTCAGTACTGACCCTCTGACAGTGCAGCACTCCTTCAGTCTTGACCCTCTGACAGTGCTGCAATCCCTCAGTACTGACCCTCTGACAGTGCAGCACTACTTCAGTACTGACCCTCTGACAGTGCAGCACTCCTTCACTATTGATCCTCTGAGAGTGCAGGACTTCCTCAGTACTGATCCTCCGACTGTGCAGCACTCGCTTAGTACTGACCCTCTGACAATGCAGTACTCCTTCAGCACTGACCCATCTGACAGTGCAGCACTCCTTCAGTACTGACCCTTTGACAGTGCAGTATTCCCTCAGTATGGACCTTCTGACAATGCAGTACTCCCTCAGTACTGACCCTCTGATAGTACAGCACTCCTTCAGCACTGACCCATCTGACAGTGTAGCACTCCTTCAGTACTGACCCTCTGACTGTGCAGCAATCCCTCAGTACTGACCCTCTGACAGTACAGCACTCCCTCAGTAATGATCCTCCGACTGTGCAGCACTCCCTTAGTACAGACCCTCTGACAATGCAGTAATCCCTCAGTACTGACACTCTGACAGTGCAGTATTCCCACAGTTCTCACCCTCTGACAGTGCAGCACTCCCTCAGTACTGACCGTCTGACAGTGCAGCACTCCGTCAGTATTGACCCTCTGACAGTGCAGCACTCCCTCAGTATTGATCCTCTCAGAGTGCAGCACTTCCTCAGTACTGATCCTCCGACTGTGCAGCACTCCCTTAGTACTGACCCTCTGACAATGCAGTACTCCCTCAGTACTGACACTCTGACAGTGCAGTATTCCCTCAGTTCTGACCCCGTGACAGTGCAGCACTCCCTCAGTACTGACCCTCTGACAGTGCAGCACTCCGTCAGTACTGACCCTCTCACAGTGCAGCACTCGCACAGTACTGACGCCCTAACAGTGCAGCACACCTTCAGTATTGACCCTCTGACAGTGCTGCACTCCATCAGTACTCTCTCTCTGACAGTACACCACTCCCTCAGTATTGATCCTCTGACAGTGCAGCAATTATTCAGTATTGACCCTCTGACAGTGTAGCACTCCTTCAGTACTGACCCTCTGACAGTGCAGCCCACCTTCAGTACTGACCCTCTGACAGTGCAGTATTCCCACAGTACTGATCCTCTGACAGTGCAGTACTCTCTCAGTACTGAGACTCTGACAGTGCAGCACTCCCTCAGCACTGACCCTCCAACAATGCAGCACTCCCTCAGT
>NW_025162208.1:0-1572 GCF_004010195.1 Chiloscyllium plagiosum
AACGTGTGAAGTTCGATAGAAACAATGCATAAAGCTTGTGCCAATGAATGAATGAGAGTTGCTCTACTCATTGAATTGACAAGTGCAGCCTCTTTCATTGAATGAACGTATGCAGTTTGGTTTGTTCCATTGAAACAAGGAAGAAGGTTTGATTCATTGAATCAATGAAAGTAGTTTGATTCAAAGATTGAAGGAATGCTGTTGCTTTCATTGAATGAAAGTGCTAAGCTCGAGACATTGAATAAACAAGAAAAGCTGTGCTTATTGAATTAAGACGTGCAAGTCTGTTTCATTTAATGAATGCAAACAGTTTGTATCATTGAACGAACGCGTGCAGTTTCTTTCATTGAATGAATGGCAAAAGGTAGATTCATTGGAATGGAACTTGCACTGCACTTCATCGAATGATAGTTTGCAGTTTGATTCCTTAATTGCGCGGATGCAGTAAAATTCACTCCACAAACGAGTGAAGTTTGTACAATTAAATCAATGAATTACTTTATATTCTTTGAATCAATGATTAAATTATGAATTAATGAATGAATGAATGCAGGTTGTTTCATTGAATTAAAGCGCGAGGCATTGAATGAAAGACAAAAGTCTACGCATTGAATGGACACGTGCAGTTTGTTTCATGCAGTAAATGTGTGCAGTTTGTTTGATTTAATCAATGCGTTAAGCTTGCTGCTTTGAACGGATGAGAGACCTCTACTCATTGAATTATCAGTTGCAGTCTGTTTCATTGAATGAATGAGTGCAGTAGGATTCACTCAATATGTTTCCTAGATGCTGCCTGACCTGCTGTGCTGTTCCAGCAATAAAGTTTCAGCTTTGATCTCCAGCGTCTGCAGACCTCACGTTCTCCTCACTAAATATGTTTGTTCACTAAAAGCAAGGAACATGGTTTAATTCATGAATCGTAGTTTGATTGAATGATGCAATGAATGCAGTTTATACAATTGAATGAAAGCGTTGAGCTTGACACATTGAATGAACGAGAGAAGCTCTTCTCATTGAGTTAAAACATGCAGTTTGGTTCATGAAGTGAACGTGTGCAGTTTGATGGAGACAATGTGTGAAGTGTGTGACATTGAATAAACGAGTAGCTGTATTAATTGAATTGACAAATGGAGTTTAATACATGAACTAAATGTGTGCAATTAGTTTGTTTAAATCAAAGCGTTAAGCTTGTGGCATTCAACGAATGAAGTAACTCTAACTCTTTTGATTGCAATTTGATTCAATGATTCGGTGAAAGCAGTTTGGTTTATTAAATGAAAACGGGGAGCTTGCCGCATAGAATGAATGAGAAAAGCTCTACTCATTGAATTAAGAAGGGCAGTTTGGTTCATGTCGTGAACGTGTGAAGTTCGATAGAGACAATGCATAAAACTTGTGCCATTGAATGAATGAGAGTCGCTCTACTCAATGATTTGACAAGTGCAGCCTCTTTCATTGAATGAACGTATGCAGTTTGGTTTGTTCCATTGAAACAAGGAAGAAGGTTTGATTCATTGTATCAGTGAATGTAGTTTGATACAAAGATTGAAGGAATGCTGTTGCTTTCATTGA
>NW_025162209.1:0-1572 GCF_004010195.1 Chiloscyllium plagiosum
ACGAAAACAGACCCACAGAGATGTACAGTATGGAAACAGACCCATAGAGATGTACAGAATGGAAATAGTCCCATGGAGGTGTACAGCACAGAAACAGACCCACGGAGATGTACAGCACAGAAACAGACCCACGGAGATGTACAGCACAGAAACAGACCCAGAGAGATGTACAGCACAGAAACAGATCCACAGAGATGTACAGCACAAAAACTGACCCACAGAGATGTACAGCACAGAAACAGACCCACAGAGATATACAGCACAGATACAGACCCATAGAGATGTACAGCACAGAAACAGTCCCACGGAGGTGTACAGCACACAAACAGATCCACAGAGATGTACAGCACAGAAACAGACCAACTGAGATGTACAACATGGATACAGACCCACAGAGATATACAGCACAGATACAGACCCACTGAGATGTACAGCACAGATACAGACCCACAGAGATGTACAGCACAGAAACAGACCTGTAGAGATATACAGCACAGAAACAGACCTGTAGACATGTACAGCACAGAAACAGACCTGTAGACATGTGCAGCACGGAAACAGACCCACAGAGATGTACAGCACGGAAACAGTCCCACAGAGATGTACAGCACGGATACAGACCCACGGGGATGTACAGCACAGAAACTGACCCATAGAGATGTACAGCACGGAAACAGATCCACAGAGATGTACAGCATGGAAACAGACCCATAGAGATGTACAGCACCGAAACAGACCCATGGAGATGTACAGTATGGAAACAGACCCACTGAGATGTACAGCACAGATACAGACCCACAGAGATGTACAATACGGAAACAGACCCGTAGAGATGTACAGCATGGAAACAGACCCACAGAGATCTACAGTATGGAAACAGACCCATGCAGTTGTACAGTATGGATACAGACCCATGTTAGCTGTACAGCACAGAAACAGACTCACAGAGATGTACAGCATGAAAACAGACCCATAGAGATGTACAGCACAGAAACAGACCAACAGAGATGTACAGCACGAAAAACAGACCCATGGAGATGTACAGTATGGAAACAGACCCACTGAGATGAACAGCACAGATACAGACCCACAGAGATGTACAATACGGAAACAGACCATAGAGATGTACAGCACAGACTCAGATCAACAGAGATGTACAGCACAAAAACAGACCCACAGAAATGTACAGCACAGAAACAGACACACAGATTTGTACAGCACGGAAACAGACCCACAGAGATGCACAGCACGAAAAACAGACCGACAGAGATGTACAGCACAGAAACAGACCCACAGAGATGTACAGCACGGATACAGACTCACAGAGATGTACAGCACAGGAACAGACCCGTAGAGATGTACAGCAGGGAAACAGACCCACAGAGATGTACAGCACAGAAGCAGACCATAGAGATGTACAGCGTGGTAAACAGACCCACAGAGATGTACAGTACGGAAACAGAGCTGTGGAGTTATACAGTATGGATACAGACCTGTGGAGATGTACAGCACGGAAAGACACCCATATTAGCTGTACAGCACACAAACAGACCCACAGAGATGTACAGCACA
>NW_025162210.1:0-1572 GCF_004010195.1 Chiloscyllium plagiosum
AGGAGGAATGGCGTCGGGAGAGCATCTTGGTGGTCGAGATCACAAATCAGTCAGCTTGACGTCAGACTGAAAGCCACATACCACAAGTATTAGAGTAGTATGGTTGACAAGGTGTGTGTTCATTTCACCATGGCAAACAGGTTAAAAGATAAACGTCTGTGGCATTAATGGAAACGTAGCAAGTAAGGTGCCATACTGGCTTAGCGGCAGGAAATCAAGACGAATTGTTAACAGGTAATCTCTGGTCCATGCCAGTAAAGGCTCCGACATGATGATTGATTTCACAACCACCGGGATTGAAATGGATCGAATGGTTTCCTGTTCCCAATCATGGGATGGGACACGTTTACCCATCAAGACTGACAGCAGCAACACAGACAGAATGGTGCCGATGTGCAAGTTAGATTATGGAATGCCTCAGTGAAATGGCAGGAGCGATGTAAAGGAGGGTTAGTGACCATGCAAGGGAGAGAAATCTCTGAAAGTGCGTGGGTTTGAATTCTGATTTATGAAATGGAGAAGTGTGATATTCCGCATAAGTAACCAGTGTTGCGGAATATCATATAATCTCGTGTTCCCAGGGCTAAACTAAGAGAGACTGAGTGGCGCAGCAGTGAAGATCAAACTGGAAATTGGCATGAGGATGAGCCCGCTGTGACGGTATAAAGGTGCATGAAACGCCGGGGCTGGACTCCAACCTCACCTGTAGTACCTTCTCTTGACATGGTGCAAGGAGCATTGTGATATCAGATTGGGACCTCAAACTTATATGGAGCGGCTTCTGTTGGCATAAAACAGGGGGCATTGTGGCAGCAGGCTGGAAGTTCCAACCTCACCTGGTGCAGATTGTATTGATAAGGAGCACGGACCGATGAGACGTAAAGTTGGAGAAAGGATACTCAGTTATTTTAATCTGAATTAAATTAGTATTTAGCAGGACCCATGTTTGTAGATTGAGTGAATATCTGTCCCAGGGAAATCTCGCAAAAAGAAGGAAAAATGTGGCAAAGATTCAGCTCGTGGAGGAGAATCTGTGCAGAAAGAAACGCAGGTAATATTTTCTTTTTCTGCCTTTTATCATAAGACTGACTGCGTATTTGGTTAAATTGCAGAAGTGATTTTCAGCTCGTGCCATGATATTATATTTCCTGAAAACCCATACAAGTCATTAAAGCGAACTAAACTTCCAAAAATTAACGGTATATAACTACATTAAAGGGAGAGGACAGAGGGTGGTGCTGGAGGGTTGTTTTTCAGACTGGAGTCCCGTGACCAGTGGAGTGCTACAAGGATCCGTGCTGGGTCCTCTACTTTTTGTCATTTAACTGGAGTTGTGGTGGACAGCGAAGAGAGTTACCACAGAACAGGATCTTGACCAATTCGGCCAATCAGCTGAGAAATAGCAGATGGAGTTTAATTCAGATAAATGCGAGGTGCTGCATTTTGGGAAAGCAAATCATAACAGGACTTCAACACTTAATGGCAATGTCTGAGGGAGTGTTGCTGAACATACAGACCTTGGAGTGCAGGTTCATAGCGTCCTGAAGTTTGAAATTTAACTTGAAAGTGGAG
>NW_025162211.1:0-1572 GCF_004010195.1 Chiloscyllium plagiosum
ACATTTGTTTCATATCATCATTCAGTTGTCGCGGGGATATTGATTACAATTCTGCAATTCACACGATAGAAGCGATATGACAGCTATCAAAACAGTGCAGAAGTGATTTGTCAAGATATTGTCTGGATTGAAGAAGCGCAGCTATTGAAGTGTTTCGACAGACTGGGATTATTTTCCTGAAAGCAGGGGAGATTGACAGGAGACATAATTGACATGCAGAAAATAATGAGGGGTATGGATTGGGCACATTGAGCGAAACGTTTCCCTATGATGGAGTTGTCAATCACCAGTGAACCGGAGATTTAAGGTAAAATGCAAGAACGTTTGAGTAGATGTATATAAAACTTAATCAGACAGCGAGTGTTTGGAATCTGGAACTCACTGTCTCCAAGCGTCAGAGCGGCAGAAACCCTAATAACCTTCTGAGGTGTTCACTTGTGAATTTATAATGCTGACGGCACACAAGGCCAAAGGATGGAAAATGGGATGAGGAGAGTCAACCAGTTATTTTTAACAAGGTTACGAACAAGGAGCTGGGAGCTTGGCTAGCTCTGACCTCCTCCGTAGTGTGATCTGTTTTGGGGTTTCAAGGTTTGTGTAAAGATTTGTAATTCTAGTGCAGGGTGCAGTTGTGAATAAATTTGGCGGTTTTGGGAAGTTGGTTTGCAGCCGTTTCCTCCCCTTTCTCTGCGACATCTTCAGGGGTGCTGAGACTCCTGTGAAGCGTGACTGTCCTGTGGCATTTGGAATTGATTTGAGTTCGTTTGCACTGCTTTCGTTTGTTGGTTCTGTTATTTCGTTGCAGGTCCCAGTATTTTGGGTTTAGTTCAATGTGCTTGTTGATGGAGTTCATGGATGAGTGCTGTCCTTCTAGAAATTCTCTGGCCGCCCTCTATTTGGCTTCTCCTATTATTTATGTGCTGACCCAGTCCAACTTGTTTGTCCCGTCGACTGTGTGTATTGCGACGAGGGGCAGCTAGCCTTTGTTTTCACTGGCTACTCCAGAAATGCTTTGCCAGCAATAGATATTCCCGCAGAATCCTTACAGAGAAACAACGTTCGGAGGACATGCTATGACCCCATATCCTAAGCACTCTACTTTATATATGAAGAGAATATCTCAGAACTGACAGCCACACTCCTCTCACCATTCGGATTTATGAGAGAACATAAATCGAAAGCCAGGTTCAGCCAACAACTCACCAGAACAAATGACCAATACCCAGCATGTGCTGGACACATGTGGACAAACAATACTCCACGCAAGGACTGCATAAAACATTGTAAAGGACCAAGAGGAAGGCAAATCGAGACCCACATTCATGAAGAACAACTAACCCCAAACACCACCGCGAGGTGTCCCCAGTAGGTGTTCTTAGGGCACTCAGACTCTCTGATTCTGTCGCTGGGAACTCGCATTATACGGCAGTCTGTCGCAGTGGAGACTTTGTTGCTGGAAAAAGACAGCATGTAAGGCAGCATCCAAGAAGCAGGAGAATCGACGTTTTGGGTATGAATACTTAATCAGGCTTATGCC
This sequence comes from Chiloscyllium plagiosum, assembly GCF_004010195.1. NCBI lineage: Eukaryota > Metazoa > Chordata > Chondrichthyes > Orectolobiformes > Hemiscylliidae > Chiloscyllium > Chiloscyllium plagiosum. Next base: position 1,538 of record NW_025162211.1, read on the forward strand.
CAAACGTCGACTTTCCTGCTCTTCGGATGCTGCTT
>NW_025162212.1:0-1572 GCF_004010195.1 Chiloscyllium plagiosum
ACACACACACACACACACACACACGCACACCACTCCTTCCCACGTACATGCACATATACACATACATACAGGCACGCATACACGCAAGGACACAACATACAACCCACAAATAGTCGCACACACATTGACACACACAGACTCCAACACGTACATGCACGCACATCCCCAAGGCACTCACACACTTACACACACAGACAGAGACATCCAAGCCACCCCCACGCCTACAGACACACACACATTGAGGCAGACACACAAAGAAAGGCACACAGAGAAACATAAAGAAACATCAATACTGAACAGTTAACTCCCCGCTGTTCAACGTTGATCATGATATGGAGGTGACAACGTGGACTGTGGTGGACAAGGTTAAACATCAGCGCTTAAAAATGTTTTGCTGGAAAAGCGGAGCAGGTCAGGCAGCATCAAAGGATAAGGAGAATCGACGTTTCGGGCATGAGCCCTTCTTCAGTATTCCTGAAGAAGGGCTTATGCCCGAAACGTCGATTCTCCTTACCCTTTGATGCTGCCTGACCTGCTCCGCTTTTCCAGCAACAGATTTTTAAGCTCTGATCCCCAGCATCTGCAGTCCTCACTTTCTCAAAGTTACACATCACAAAACACCAGATTCGATTCCGAAAAGTTTTGTAAAAAGTATAAAATTTCGGAGCGCAGCTCGTTCGTTAGGTAATGAGTGGAGCGGGACACAGAATTGTCAGGAAACTGATGTGATGTATTGTAGACTTAACAGCAACCTATACATGGCATCAGTTCTTTAACACTTCGATCTTTTGCTATGAATTCTGTGTCCGATTATTCTGTCTCACTTTCTTCCTGAAGAAGAAGCAGCATCCCGATAGTTCTACTTTTATATCAACTACTTTGTCTATAACCTGGTATTGTGTGATTTTTAGTTGTTCAGCGATTTATGTGAGAGCTCATCAGCATTCCCCATTAGCAGTATTTGCTTAACAATGACCTGCTCACTGATGACAACTGCACATTCTACGTCAGGTCTGCTCAGCTAATGAGCCCATTATGCCTTCAGTTCAATCATATACAAAAGAGCTGTCGTCTTCAGGTGGGGTGAGAGTGACAGCCTTTGATGTCAAGGCGTCATTTTACCCAGAATATTATCAAGGAGCTGAGCAATACTGGAAACGAAGAGTTTTGGAGGTAAGCTGTCAGCTGGTGGAGTGCTCCTGGCACTGAAGAAGATGGTCGTGGTTGTTGGAGTTCAGTAATCTTATATTGTAATCACCTCTCCAGGAGTATATCAGGGCAATGTCCGAGGCTGAGGCTTCTTGAGCTGCTTCATCGATAAGAGAGGGTAACTGAACGAGAGTATAAAATAGCGGTGGAAAGTATCATGTGTGACGATATAAAGTATTAATATACTGAATGGGGGAAGACAAATCATGATCAATGAAAGCTAGATTGAATTAGATAATTAGAAAACAGTGAAGTGAACCAGGGAATCAAACGGGAAAAGATAGTAGATTAGATTGGAACAATATCAAAATAAAGCGAAAAGAAACAAACGAACAATTTGCAAATTGTGTATATTTTGAAACA
>NW_025162213.1:0-1572 GCF_004010195.1 Chiloscyllium plagiosum
CACCTGAATTTATTTGTCTAAAGGGGGTGATGAGCTCTCCAGTGAAAACGTATCTCTGATCAGATCTATGTAAGAAAGTAAATTCTTAGACCACACGGACAGCGTGCGTTTGCCTTTAGCAGGGTGAGATGAAGTCTGAGTATACCTTTTGAGTATACAGTGTGAATTCAGTGCAAAGGGGGAGAGGTGTTTTCAATAAGGTTTACTCCAAGAAGGAAACTTTCCAGAATGAGATGTGAGTGGGAGGTGTAAAGCAGCATGAATGGCGAGGCCGAGCCACACTGAGACCAGAGGCAAAATGGCAGCACAAAACACAGCTTGATGCTAGTGCAGGGAAAGTAGACTCAATCAAAGAGCTTCAAGTGAAGTGGGGAGGCATCATAATGTAAGAGAATGTACTCAGTAATTTGAGAGACAGAACCTGGAATCAGGAAGTTGAGAGGAGCAGCGAAGAGGATGGAGCAGCAATGGCAGGGATTTCTGGGGATAATTCAGGAAGCATAACTTAAAGTCATGCCCAGCATCTGCTTATGGTCACGGGAATAAACATCCTAATTCTGGCCCTACACTAATGCTCATCAATAGTATTCTTGCCAACCTTTGTCAACCATGGGTACTTCATCTTCTTATGGAGTCCTTCTTTTTGAAAGAAACAATAATTGCTGAGCATTATGGGATATCTGTTTGAATGTCTGCCTACATATAAGCACGGACCTTCCCCTCAGTCTATATCCACATCTCGCTTCAAACCAGATGTGAGACAGAAATCCTCAGTTTAAATACATGGTTCTTTTAAATAATTCAGGGGGATGTTCTGCATGTAGCTAAACACATGATCAGCGTAGGCTTGTGCATTCTTCCAGTTTCTCCATCTCTGTTGTTTCTGTTTGATGATGCCACATTCTAATGAGCTTCCTCTGACGTGACCTCCTTTTCCTTCAAACCAGAAATCCCCTAACTACGGTGGACAGGGCCTTCATGTGACTGCCCTATCTCCCACGCTTCTGCCCTCACTCCATTCCCTCCTTGCCAGAACAATGATAGACCTCCCCTTGTCGTCGTTTCCTACTGCATTAGAATCCACATTCACTGACTCATCTTCCGCCACTTCCACCACCTCCAGCAGGACAACAACATCAAACACATATTCCACTCGCGTCCACTGTCAGTATTTCACAGAGACTGTTCCCTCTGTGATACCCTCCATCAACCCAAACACTTCCCCACTCCCCCATGACAACTTCCCATGCAATTACAGAAGCGACAACACGAGCCCATTCACCTCTTCCCTCCTCACTGTCCAAGGTCCCAATCACACCTCCCAGGTGAAGTAGTATTTTATTTTTACTCTTTCAATCCGGTCTCCTGTCATAATGCAGTCTCCTTTATATTGGGGAGACCAAACAGAGACTGCTTTGACGAACACTTTCACTCTGTCTGTAGGAATAACCCTGACCCTATCATTGCTTCCCATTTCAATAATCTGCCTTGTTCCCATCCTAGCATTTCGTTCCTGAGCTTCTGCAATGTTCCAATGATGCACTACTCAAGCTCGAGTAACATCTCACATTA
>NW_025162214.1:0-1572 GCF_004010195.1 Chiloscyllium plagiosum
CTTAGAAAATTATGACTGGTGCATACACTATCTGTGTAGCTACTTCCTTTAATCTCCTAGCTGGTAACCCATGAAATCAAGGCCTTTAGCTTCATTACTTTGCCTTGTACATTTTCACTTGTGATAATTATTGTATTTATTCCCCATTCCCCCTTTGATTATTTAGCATTTTTGCAATGCTACAGGTATCATCTACTATGAAGACTCTGCAAAGCATTTGTTCAATTTGTTTGCCATTATTATTTTATCAGCCTCATTCTCCAAGCAGTCTGTACTCACTCTGGCATTTCTCTTCTTTTTTGAATATTCATAGAAGCTCTTACTTATTTTAATATTGCTGACTAGTTTACCTTCAAAATGAATTTTTCCCTCTTTATTTCTTTCTTTGGACATTTTTAAAATCTTCCTAATCCTATGACTTACAACTAATCTTTGCCACAATGTAGTATTTTTCTTTCAATCTGATACTATCCTTAACTTCCTTGGTTAAGTTTAGTTGCTTTACCCCCTTCCTAGAATCCTTCTTCCTCTCTGGAATATTTCTTTGTTGTGAATCATGAACTATTTTCTTAAATGTCTTCCTCAACCATCTTTTTTGTTCAACCTGTCTCTCAGACCATTCCACCAAAACGTACGCTCATTCCTTTATGGTTACCTTTATTTAAGTTAAGCATTGTTGTTTCTGACCCCAGTTGCTCACTCTCAAACTGAACACTAAATTCAATAGGTTATGGTCACAAATTCCCTCTCTCTTGCAGGACATGGTACTGCAAAACTGGAGGCAGCTGGAAGTGACCTGAGAGAGAGTGGCATGCTGGCATATCATGAAACCACATGAGGAGACACTGCAGTCATTATTGGAATGAATATTGCTGAGGCCATGACTAGAGGGAGGGCTGAAACTATTAAAGACAATGCTACCATGATGAGACACTGAGCAAATACTGTAGATGCCATAAAAGATTGAGGTGAAAAACATTGATGGGGCAACCTAAGAACAAAACTGAAATACAATTTAAGAGCTGTGAATGCTGAAGATCTGAAATAAATACAAAGTCCTGGTTGAAGTAGGACTGGAGTTTGGTCCCCTTATATAAAGAAAGATATTATTTCATTAAGTTTAGAAGACTGAGAGGTAATCTTAGTAAAACATATGGGACTCTTAAATGGCTTGACAGGTTAAATGCTGAGAGGATGTTTCCCCTCATGACAGAGTCTAGGACTAGAAGGCCCAGTCTCACAATCTTTGGCTTTCTTAACTGATCCACATTTTTTCCATTTATTGTTAAATTTGTAATAGATTATAATTTCTAAAATCATGCCTACTACCAAGATTAAACTATTTGGCTGGTAGTTACTGACATTATTGTAACACACTTTTTCAACAAGGCTATATGATTTGCAATTCACTAGTCCCCTTGCCCCATTTCTGTAACCAGGGTGGATTTAAAGAATTTGCTAAGGTCTCCACAATTTCTAATACTATTTCCTTTGGTATCTTGGATGCATGTCACCTCGTTCTGGTGACAGCCTTTAAGCACATCCAGTTTTTCTAATACTTCCTTTGAACCA
>NW_025162215.1:0-1572 GCF_004010195.1 Chiloscyllium plagiosum
CAGCAAACCAGAGCAACCGCACAGAAATTGGGCGAATGCGCAAACTTCCATCAGGCAGTAACCTCAGCCTGGAATGGAAACCAAACCGACAGCAGTCGTGATTATAAAATGGCAGAACAGAAACCTAGCAAAAAGAATTGCTTCCCTGTGTGTTGCAACGATTCTGAGTATTAATTAAGCCCCCCTTACTGTAGTTAATTTCCATTTCCATCACTGCCAACCTTCTTCAGAGCAAAGCACGCACTTGCTTTTTCAGAGTTCCTATATCCCGCTTTCATCCTGCTTTTTACCCAATCAGATTTCTGACTTCACAAACTACGTCATAATAGGTTGACAACTGCAGGATGAGCTTTGTTCCATTCTCCACTGATGTTGATGGTAGTAATCCGGCATATTCGAGTAGGACTTGATGCACTTGCGGGTGGTGTATTCGCGGCATTTTGGCTTCTTTTTTTCATTTTTGGTCTACTATTTCCAGTTCATTGTGCAGACTTCTGAAGAAGACTTTTTGGAGTCGAAATGGTAACTGTGTTTTCTCTCGAAAGACAGACGTAGCTTTATTTCTGTTCTCTTATAAATTGATCTTCTGATCTTTGCAAGTGAAATAGGGTGCATTACTATTGCTCGGTTTTAGTTTCAAAATCAAGAGAAACATGAAGGAGAGAATATCAAAGAACACAAAGTTCTGAGTTGTTAAGATAATTTTTGCAGCAATTGTGGACAGGAAGGTCAAATTAAGATAACGTTTCAAGAAGGTTTAGTCTTTGGAAGTGGTATGTGACTTTAGTTCCAAATATATGCTTCCATTCTTCCAGTGCATCTTTTTGACTCCCAGAAAACATTGATTGTTTTCTGTATTCACTTTGTTTCGCGATATCTGTCTTCTGGTCGACTAGGGACAACTTGAATTTTAGTCTGCATTGCATAAAATTTCGGTATTTCTTTCGAGAAGCAAACCTGTGCATTATGTACCACTGACCATGTTGATGGCTAAGAAGTTCAAAATGAATTACGGTTTATGGATCGTGAGCAAGAATGAAGTGATCCACTTGCGAACAGATGTCACCACGCCCTATTCCTACATCGGGCCTGAACGGTCCATTGGCAGAGTCTGCAGACAGGAAATGTCTAAGTGACTAGTCCTTTGTTCAGTTTGATTTGATACCAATGGTAGTGCTGTTTTGGTGCAGAAATGTGTCAACATCTCTGACATTAGAGTCAAAATTAAAGTCACATCTACGCCATGGAGTGTCTTCTCATATCGGAACATGCTGACATGAAAACATCCAGTTCTGATAGCAAAGGTTTTTTCATTAAACAGGGAGAATGTTTAACCAAGCAATGCAGACAGCTAAGATGAATAATTGGCATTTGGTTCTTCAAGCTGAGCTCTCCACACCAACTGCTCCAACGAAGGCCGTGGATAAGATCCCCATCGATTATTTTGGTCAATTTTAACCTCAACAACAACCTATTGTTCTGAACAATGCTACACCACAAGCAGAGGGCGAAGCCTGATTTTCATCGTTAATTTTCAACTTCAGTTCTTAATGCACAGTTTCTTATGAATGT
>NW_025162216.1:0-1572 GCF_004010195.1 Chiloscyllium plagiosum
AACAACAACTCCAAGTGGAATGTGAAGTTGGACACGGGCGAGGTCAAGGCTGAGAGTAGGGCAGGAGCTGACCATCGAGGTCTGGGACCAGGATACCAGGAACGGTGACCTCCTGAGCACCTGCCGGGTCAGATTTTGTCTGCTGTGCAATAGCTGACAGACAGCTAGCGATTATCACCCTCCCTTCCCAGTTGCCAATAACAACTGACAGGAAGACGGAATGATGCTTCTGTCCATGTCCTAATGCCTTCATCAGCGAACTGCACACATCTGGAAAAATGGAGATTGAAGCTGGGAAGGATTCGGATACAGGAAGGGGGAACATCTCATCGAAGTTTGGGGATCGCTTCTGTTGAAATGTGATTTCTCCAATTTCTCATTTTTATCAATAAGTTGGATGTTTCTGATCGTCGATTTGTGTATGTGGATGTTGAATTGAGGTTATGGCTTCAGCTAGGCGAACTTTATAATTCATATTTTTACTTGGCAGTGTTTAGAATGCATAAGGACCAGACGTTCATGAGGAATGTAACTGAGAGGGTTAGGAAATAATAACCATTTAATGCATATGCCCTGAGGTAGAGAGAGAGGACTGAGAGACACCAGCAAGTGTACAGATATCACCCTGAGCGAGAGAGAGGGAGGACTGAGAGACACCAGTCAGTGTACATTTATCACTCTGAGCGAGAGAGAGGCAGAGAGCTCAGCGACACCAGTCAGTGTACAGATATCACACTGAGCGAGAGAGAGGGGACTGAGAGACACCAGTCAGTTTACAGATATCACCCTGAACGAGAGAGAGAGAGAGAGAGGACTGAGAGACACCAGCAAGTGTGCAGATATCACCCTGAACGAGAGAGAGAGAGAGAGGACTGAGAGACACCAGCAAGTGTGCAGATATCACCTTGAGTTAGAGAGGCAGAGAACTGAGAGACACCAGTCAGTGTACAGATATCACCCTGAGCGAGAGAGAGAGAGGGGACTGTGAGACACCAGTCAGTTTACAGATATCTCCCTGACAGAGAGAGAGAGAAGAAATTGACAAACACCTATCAGTGCGCGGACATCTCCATGGAAGACAGAGAGTGTGGAGGAAGAGACACCCATCAATTTACAGACATCTCTCTAGGAGAGAGGGAGCGAAAGAGAGAGAGAGAGAGAGAGAGAGAGAAAGAAAGAGAGGAGATTGACAGACAACTGTCAGTATATATACATATTGTCCTGAGGGGTAGAGAAGGGACTGAGAGACAACAGTAATTGCAGAGATATCTCCATGACAGAGAGAGAGAGAGGGGACATTTTGAAAAATTATTTCTCGACGACATAAATCAAGAAGAGGAAATTCAGCCCCTCCAGTCTGTTTCCCCGTTCTACAGGATCATTGATGATCCAATATTTCTCGCATACTGTTTGCTGCCCCTTACCTCCTGCCATTGACTCCCTGCTGATCAACTACCTATTTGTCTCAGACTTAAATCTACAAACGGGCTCTGCCATATAGCCCGCTGCACCAAGGAGTTCTGAAGATTGACAACCTCTTGAGAGAAGAAAGACTTCTTCCTCTCAATCTTC
>NW_025162217.1:0-1572 GCF_004010195.1 Chiloscyllium plagiosum
TCACTATCCAGACAAACGCCACCGCGATCACTGACCAAACAAACACCACCGCGATCACTATCCAGACAAACACCACCGCGATCACTGTCCAAACAAACACCACCGCGATCACTATCCAAACAAACACCACTGTGATCACTGTCGAAACAAACACCACCGCAATCACTGTCCAAATCAAACACCACCGCGATCACTAACCAGACAAACACCACTGCGATCACTGTCCAAACAAACACCACCACGATCACTGTCCAGACAAACACCACCGCGATCACTGTCCAAACAAACACCACCGCGATCACTGTCCAAACAACAACCACCGCGATCACTGTCCACACAAACACCACCGCGATCATTGTCCAAACAAACACCACCGCAATCACTGTCCAAACAAATACCACAGCGATCACTGCCCAGACAAACACCACCGCGATCACTGTCCAAACAAAAACCACCGCAATCACTGTCCAAAAAAACACCACCGCGATCACTATCCAGACAAACACCACCGTGATCACTGTCCAAACAAACACCATCGCGACCACTGTCCAGACAAATACCACCGCGATCACTATCCAGACAAACACCACCGCGACCACTGTCCAGACAAACACCATCGCGATCACTATCCAGACAAAGAACACCGCGACCACTGTCCAGACAAACACCATCGCGATCACTATCCAGACAAACAGCACAGCGGTCACTGTCCAGACAAACACCACCGCGATCACTATTCAGAAAACCACCACCGCGATCACTGTCCAAACAAAAACCACCGCAATCACTGTCCAAACAAACACCACCGTGATCACTATCCAGACAAACAGCACAGCGGTCACTGTCCAGACAAACACCACCGCGATCACTATTCAGACAACCACCACCGCGGTCACTGTCCAGACAAACACGAACGTGACCACTGTCCAGACAAACACCACCGCGATCACAGTCCAGACAAACACCACCGCGGTCACTGTCCAGACAAACACGAACGTGACCACTGTCCAGACAAACACCACCGCGAACACTGTCCAGACAAACAGCACCCCAATCACTGTCCAGACAAACACCACCGCGATCACTGTCCAGACAAACACCACCGCAATCACGGTCCAGACAAACACCACCGTGATCACTGTCCAGACAAACACCACCGCGATCACTGTCCAAACAAACACCACCGCGATCACTGTCCAGACAAACACCACCGTGATCACTGTCCAGACAAACACCACCGTGATCACTGTCCAGACAAACACCACCGCGACCACTGTCCACACAAACACCACCGCGACCACTGTCTAGACAAACATCACCGCAAATCACTGTCCAGACAAACACCACCGCGATCACTGTCCAGACAAACACCACCGAGATCACTGTCCAAACAAACACCACCGCGACCACTGTCCAGACAAACACCACCGTTATCACTGTCCAGACAAACACCACCGCGATCACTGTCCAGACAAACACCACCGCGATCACTGTCCACACAAACACCACCGCGATCACTGTCCCGACAAACACCACCGCGAACAATGTCCAAACAAACACCACTGCGACCAC
>NW_025162218.1:0-1572 GCF_004010195.1 Chiloscyllium plagiosum
GATTAACTGAAATAAATTGGGACACCATAAGCAAGATTTATAACACACATCCTGCTAAGAATGAGAGACAGGAGTAGGGAATCCCAGAAAAGGGGGAACATTGAGAGAAGGGGAACATATAACTTCAGATGAGGATCAAATAATGTTTTAATGCTTTGTAAAAGTTACACATCATGTGCACCATTTTTCGTTAACTGTGTCTCCGTTGTTCATTCAGAATGTGTTGGACACATATGAACAATCGTCCTTTTCTGAACACACACTGATTAAACAGTGTATATAAAATCATTTTTCCTCCATTTCAAACTCTCCTTTGTCGTGCTAGCAAGATACATGAACACCAACTGGCCACCAAAAGACATGACCCACTATCACTAGTTTCCATACATACAGTCAAAGAAGGACACCACTTTGACTGGCACTACACACACATCCTAGGACAGGCAAAATAAAGACACGCACGAAGGTTCTGAGAGGCATGGCCATCGAACCAGAAGTACATTAATAAACACAGCAATTTAGATCCTATCTACCTTCCCTTGAAAAAAAGAACTGGAAATGACATGACCCAGCTGAAGAAACCAAAACCGAGAAACAGAGAGGCAGGACATACCATCAGTGTATCACCGGATACTGTCACTGATGATGTTACCAAGTCATGGTGACGAATCATTTGAAAACAAACCTTCAAGCCCAGATACATAAACATTTTTATTTTTCTTTTGATAGTGGAATTTGGGACTTCTCTGTCACTCATATTTGAACAGATTACGAGACGAGGTGAGCTTTTCTAGGTGTGTGGTTTTAATTAACAGACGGGTTCGACATCGACAGCATAACAGTTTTAGGGCTTGTCGTATGGAATTTGAACAGATTTGGTGTACAAAAGGTCCCAGCAGATTCCATCACTTGACAGTTAAATAAAACAAGTGAGAAAATTTTGTTTCCTTGTCGTTGGCTGTCACTCATATTTGAACAGATTACGAGACGAGGTGAGCTTTTCTAGGTGTGTGGTTTTAATTAACAGACGGGTTCGACATCGACAGCATAACAGTTTTAGGGCTTGTCGTATGGAATTTGAACAGATTTGGTGTACAAAAGGTCCCAGCAGATTCCATCACTTGACAGTTAAATAAAACAAGTGAGAAAATCATTTAATTTTGTTTCCTTGTCGTTGAAAAAATTAAATGAAATGGCTTTTAACATTGCTAAAGAGGTTTTGGGGTTTGAAGATGATTCCCAAGTTAGCCAAGAAAGTTTAGACAGACATAGGAAGGGCAGACTTTTAGAATTAACAAATAGATTAGAATTGGGTTTCACCAGGGACAAAAGTAAAGCTGAAATTGTAATGGAATTGGTCAAGCACTTTGATGTATCAGACAAACAGGCAACGGCAGTCGAGTGAGAAAAACGTAAATTGCAAATATGGCAACTGGAGCTAGAAGATAAAGAAAGAGACAGAAAGAGTGAGAGAGATAAAAAGAGTAATAGAAAGAGACGAAAAAGAAAGAGAGACAATTTAAAATCCAGGCCAGGTGTTTAAACTAACTCTGCAGGGGCATGGGAACCCAG
>NW_025162219.1:0-1572 GCF_004010195.1 Chiloscyllium plagiosum
CAACCATTCTGTGATCACTCCTTCCAAGAGGATCCCTGACTATGAGGTCATTAATTTTTCCTGTCTCATTACACAGGACCAGATGTAGGAAAGCTTGCTCCCTCATCGGTTCCATTACATACTGCTCAAGAAAACTATCATGGATACACTCAACAAACTCCTCCTCAATGCTACCCTTACAGTGCTGGTTCAACCAATCTCCACGCAGATTAAAATTCCCCATGATAATACCGTATCATTTTTGTTGGCATTAGTTATTTACTTGTTTATTGCCTGCCCCAATGTAATGTTATTATTTGGTGACCTATAGACTCGGCCTATCAGTGACTTTTTCTACTCAGAATTCCTCATTTTCACCCAAATGGATTCGAACTCATTGCTCCATAGAACATATATTATCTCTCAGCACCCACCCTGATGTCATCTTTGAATATCAAAGCTACACCACCTCTCTTGCATTCTTGTCTGTCCTTCCAAATAGTCAGGTACCCCTGGATATTTCATTCCCAGTCATGACCATTCTGTCCCATGATGGCTATCAAATCATATTCGTTCACGATGATTTGTGCCGTTAACTCAACACCTTGTTCCAAATGCTGCAAGCATTTGCGGTAAAGTGCCCCTTATGCTAACTTTCTTACCATCATGATTCACAACATCCCCAATATCTCCTGAGTTATCCTTCCGTTTTGCTTCTTTCATAGTCTGCCTTGAACTAAACCCTCCTGCATTCACATGCTAACCTGCTGCTTACCATTTCATTTGTCACCATACTTCCTGTTGCTTTCCTTTTCCATTCCCCCCCGACTCACAAGTTTAAAATCCTAGTGACCACCCTATTTATCCTCTTCGCTAGAATGCTGGTTCCAGATCGGTTCAGGTGGAGACCGTCCCAACGGTACAGATCCCCCTGGTTCCAAAACTGATGCCAATGCCCCATGAAATGGAATCCCTCTTTCCCACACCATTCCCTTGGCCACATGTTTACTTCACTAATTTTCTTATCCCTAAGCCAAATTGCACGTAGCTCGGACAGTAATCCACAGATTATGACCCTTTAGGATCTGGTCCTTAATTTTGTGCCTAGTGCTTGATAATCCCAAAACAAGTCCACCTTCCTAGCCTTGCCTATGTTGTTAGTCCCAATGTGGACCACAACAACTGGATCCTTTCCCTCCTGCTCCAATATCTTTTCAAGCCGGTCGGAGATGTCCTGCATCCTGGCACTGGGAAGACAACACACCATGAGGAACTCCCGATCTGGCTCGGATAGGTTACTATCTGTCCCCCAGTTATAGAATCCCCGATAACAACTACTTGTCTTTTTGCTCCCCCCTCTTCAATAACCTTCTGTACCATGGTGCCGTGGTCAGCTGGCTCATCCTCCCCGCAGCCCTTTCCCTCATCCGTACAGGGAGCAAGAATCTCATATCTGTTGGACAAGGTCAAGGGCTGAGGCCCCTCCACTCCTGAACTCAGAATCCCCCTACCTGCCTCACTTACACTCACACCATGTTGTCCCTGATCACTAACTGAGTTTGAATTACTTAATCTCCCAGGTGTGACTGCCTC
>NW_025162220.1:0-1572 GCF_004010195.1 Chiloscyllium plagiosum
CCCAGGAGTGAGGGAGAGACTGAAATCTAATCGTTGCGTTCGGGGTGGTTTATATATAGCATAAGAGATACCCAAGAGTGAGGGACAGACTGTAATCTAACTGAGGGTTTCAGGGTGGTTTATATACAGCATATGAGATACCCAGGAGTGAGGGAGATCCTGAAATTTAATCGAGGGGTTGGGGGTGGTTTATATACAGCATATCAGATGCCCAAGAGTGAGGGATAGACTGAAATCTAATCGAGGGGTTCAGGGTGGTTTACATAAAGCATATGTGATACCGAAGAGTGAGGGAGAGTCTGAAATCTAATCGAGGGGTTAGGGGTGGTTTAGATACAGCGTATGAGATGCCCAAGACTGAGGGACAGACTGGAATCTAATCGAGGGGTTCAGGGTGGTTTATGTACAGCATATGAGATAACCAGGAGCGAGGGAGAGACTGTAATCTAACCGAGTGGTTCGGGGTGGTTAATATACAGCATATGAGATACCCAAGAGTGAGGGACTGACTGGAATCAAATCGAGGGGTTCAGGGTGGTTCACATACAGCATATGAGATACCCAGGAGTGAGGGAGAGACTGTAATCTAATCGAGGGTTTCGGTGTGGTTAATATACAGCATATGAGATACCCAAGAGTGAGGGACAGAGTGGAATCTAATAGAGGGGTTCAGGGTGGTTTACATACAGCATATGAGATACCCAGGAGTGAGGGAGAGACTGAAATCTAAGCGAGGGGTTCGGGGTGGTTTACAAACAGCATATCAGATACCCAAGAGTGAGGGACAGACTGGAAGCTAATCGAGGGGTTCAGGGTGGTTTATTTAGAGCATATGAGATACCCAGGAGTGAGGGAGAGACTGAAATCTAATCGAGGGGTTCTGAGTGGTTTATATACAGCATATGAGATGGCCAAGATTGAGGGACAGACTGGAATCTAATCGAGGCGTTATGGGTGGTTTACATACAGCATTTGAGATACCCAAGAGTGAGGGACAGACTGGAATTAAATCGAGGGGTTCAGGGTGGTTTATTTACAGCATATGAGATAACCAGGAGCGAGGGAGAGACTGAAATCTAATCGAGGGGTTAGGGGTGGTTTAGGTACAGCGTATGAGATGCCCACGAGTGAGGGACAGACTGGAATCTAATCGAGAGGTTCGGGGTGGTTTACATACAGCATTTGAGATAACCAGGAGCGAGGGAGAGACTGAAGTCTAATCGAGGTGTTCAGGGTAGATAAAATACAGCATATGAGATACCCAGCAGTGAGGGAGAGACTGAAATCTAATCGAGGGGTTCAGGGTGGTTTACATACAGCATGTGAGATAAACAGGAGCGAGGGAGAGATTGGAATCTAATCGAGGGGTTCGGGGTGGTTTACATGCAGCCGATGAGATACCCAGGAGTGAGGGAGAGACTGAAATCTAATCGAAGGGTTCGGGGTGGTTTACATGCAGCATATGAGGTTCCCAGGAGTGAGGGGGAGACGTAAACATCAGTAAGTTAACATATGGTAGTGCCAGCAGATCGGAGGAACGTGATACATTGATCATAATTGAGATGAGATTGT
>NW_025162221.1:0-1572 GCF_004010195.1 Chiloscyllium plagiosum
GAGATCCAAGGGGAAACTTTTTCACGCAGAGGGTGGTGGTACGTGTATGGAATAAGCTGCCAGAGGATGTTGTGAAGGCTGGTACAATTGCAACATTTAAGAGGCATTTGGATGGGTATATGAATAGGAAGGGTTTGGAGGGATATGGGCCGGGTGCTGGCAGGTGGGATTGGATTGGGTTGGGATATCTGGTCGGCGTGGACAGGTTGAACCGAAGGGTCTGATTCCATGCTGTACATCTCTATGACTTTATGTCAATGTGTTGTGATCAGCGTATACGATTGTTTCAGATGCATTGCTGGTAATATAAACACTGAAATGTTGTAATGCCAACACCAAGCTTAAAGTCTCTGTCTCCACCATTGAATATTTCTGTTAATGAACGTTCAACTTTCTGGAAAAATACGTGATGGGTCTTTCTATCCCTTCATTATCCTTCTGCAGGAGCACCGCACCAAAACCCACATCACTGGCATCGACAGCAACCTTGAAAGGCTTTATGTAATCTGGTGTGGCTAATCCTGGGGCAGTGGTTAACACAGTTTTTAGGCTGTCAAATGCCTTTTGACAGTTCGCTGTCCATTGAAACGTCTTGCCCTTTTGTAACAATTCGGTGAGTGGAGCAGCCACACTACTAAAGTTCGGCACAAACTTTCGGTAAAATCCATTCAATTCCAGGAACCATAGTACCGTTTTTATTGTCGATAGTGTGGGAAATTCCCCAATTACTTTTGTTTTCGCATCCCGTGAGGCCATTTGTCCATGTCCAATAACATGATTTGGGCTTTGGCAAATTCACTTTTAGCTAGGTTTACCATCAAGCCTGCCTTCTGAAGTGGGTCAAACACGTCTGATAAATGCTATAAATGTTCCTTCCATGAGTGACTAAAAATCACCAGGTCATCAATATAAACCACACTAAGTTGGGTAATCCTGCAATGACCTTATTAGTCAGTCTCTGAAATATGGCTGGAGGTTTTTCATACCAAATGGCATGACTTTGAACTGATATAGTCCATTTAGCATTACGAAAGCCAAAATTGCCTTTGCTCTCCCTGACAGAGGTACTTGCCAGTAGCCTCTGAACAAGTCCAACTTAGAAATGTAAGTTGTTTGTCCCACTTTTTCGACACAATCCTCCAACCATGGATTTGGATATGCATCAGTCTTTGTAATGGTGTTGACCTTGCAATAATACACACATAACGGTTGGGTACCATCTGGCTTTGGCACAATGACTATGGGTGAGCTCCAGTCACTGTAACTCATTTCAATTATGCCATCTTGGAGCATGCATTCTATCTCCTTCTGAAACTGTGCCAACGTTAGAGGGTTATGCCTATAAGGATGTTGCTTAATTGGAACAGCATCTCCTATATCTACATCATGCACAATTAGGTTAGTACTCCCCAGTTTATTTCTGCATATCTCCCCATGTGATAGTAATAACTTTTTCAGGTCATTTCGATTTTCTTGTGAAAGGTAACTCAATAATTTATCCCAATTTTTGACAACTTCCTCATTGTCGATTTTTATCTGAGGAATGTCCAATTCAGAATCCTCTGAACTTGG